>NW_027176205.1:82500-165000 GCF_023055335.1 Clinocottus analis | reverse complement strand
ATCCGTGTTATATAGAACATCTGTATTATACATAACATCTGTGTTATATATAACTTCTGTATGAATAGCATCTGTATATATACAGATATTGTATATATACAGATGTTGTATACATAGGTGGAGCAGCAGGTATTCTGCCAACAGCCCCCCCCTCGCCCCCCTCCTCTTCCTTCTTCTCAGCCACCCCGCCCCTCCCACTAATCAAGACGAGCCCCCTGAGTCTCCCCGGGTCGTAGCGCGTCCGGATCTCAGCGGGTCCGGGTCTTCCCAGTCCGGGTCCCAGCGGGTCCGGGTCCCAGCAGGTCTTACCGTGGGCCTCTTCCAGCTGACGCCCCGCACCTTGGAGGAGCTGCGGCCCAGCTCCTTGAAGCCGAGCGCCTCCGGCGCGGCGGGGAAGGCCGGGTCACAGAACAGCTTCCCCGAGGAGCGGCACTGCGCGCGCAGCGCACTGAAGTCCTGGTTCAGGTACCGGACCGCGCGCGCGTTGGTGCCGAAGCCCGCAGCCAGCGCGCGCCTCTTGGCCAGGGTGGAGGCCACACCGGACATGATGACGCCTTTATATAGACCGACGAAGAAGAAAAAGTTTTGTAAAGTAAAGTAGCGGCGAGGAGAAGAAGTTATGCAAAGTAAAGAGAAGTAAAGAGAAGTTAGAAACACTGCGCAGATTCTTCTGAACTAACTTTTCCTCTCAGTCAGACCTCCGCCCCGAAGAGGAGGAGGAGGAAGAAGAGGAGGATGATGAAGAGGAGGAGCCTGTCTGTCTGACGCTGCGCTGCACCGCGCCCTCACTGTCTCTCTCTCTCTCTGTCTCTCTCTCTCTCTGTCTCTCTCTCTCTCTCTCTCTCTCTCTCTCTCTCTCTCTCTCTCTCTCTCTCTCTCTCTCTCTCTCTGTGTCTCTGTGTCTCTGTGTCTCTCTCTCTCTCTCTCTCTCTCTCTCTCTCTCTCTCTCTCTCTCTCTCTCTGTGCCTCTGTCTCTGTCTCTCTCTCTCTCTCTCTCTCTCTTTCTCTCTCTCTCTCTCTCTCTCTCTCTCTCTGTGTCTCTGTGTCTCTCTCTCTCTCTCTCTCTCTCTCTCTCTCTCTCTCTCTCTCTCTCTCTCTCTGTGTCTCTGTGTGTCTCTCTCTCTCTCTTTCTCTCTTTCTCTCTCTGGTTCTTCGTGGTTCTCCTCGTGACAGAACATGAAACAGATCTGAATGCATACTTCAGATTCCTGTGTGTTTACTACGTTACAGCTGTGTTCCTGAGTGAACCAGAGGATGAACCAGAGAGGAACTAGAGGATGAACCAGAGGGGAACCAGAGGATGAACCAGAGAGGAACTAGAGGATGAACCAGAGGGGAACCAGAGGATGAACCAGAGGGGAACCAGAGGAGGAACCAGAGGGGAACCAGAGGATGAACCAGAGGGGAACCAGAGGAGGAACTAGAGGGGAACCAGAGGATGAACCAGAGGGGAACTAGAGGATGAACCAGAGGGGAACCAGAGGATGAACCAGAGGGGAACCAGAGGATGAACCAGAGGGGAACTAGAGGATGAACTAGAGGGGAACCAGAGGATGAACCAGAGAGGAACTAGAGGATGAACCAGAGGGGAACCAGAGGATGAACCACAGGGGAACCAGAGGAGGAACCAGAGGGGAACCAGAGGATGAACCAGAGGGGAACTAGAGGATGAACTAGAGGGGAACCAGAGGATGAACCAGAGGATGAACCAGAGGGGAACCAGAGGATGAACCAGAGAGGAACCAGAGGATGAACCAGAGGGGAACCAGAGGATGAACCAGAGGGGAACCAGAGGATGAACCAGAGAGGAACCAGAGGATGAACCAGAGGGGAACCAGAGGATGAACCAGAGGATGAACCAGAGGATGAACTAGAGGGGAACCAGAGGATGAACCAGAGAGGAACCAGAGGATGAACCAGAGAGGAACTAGAGGATGAACCAGAGGATGAACCAGAGGGGAACCAGAGGATGAACCAGAGGGGAACCAGAGGAGGAACTATGAGGGGAACTAGAGGAGGAACTAGAGGGGAACTAGAGGGGAACCAGAGGATGAACCAGAGGGGAACTAGAGGGGAACCAGAGGATGAACCAGAGGGGAACCAGAGAATGAACCAGATGGGAACTAGAGGGGAACCAGAGGGGAACCAGAGGATGAACCAGAGGGGAACCAGAGGGGAACTAGAGGGGAACCAGAGGGGAACCAGAAGATGAACCAGAGGGGAACCAGAGGATGAACCAGAGGGGAACCAGAGAGGAACTAGAGGATGTACCAGAGGGGAACCAGAGGATGAACCATGAGGGGAACCAGAGGAGGAACCAGAGGGGAACCAGAGGATGAACCAGAGTGGAACCATAAGTGGAACCAGAGGATGAACCAGAGAGGAACTAGAGGATGAACCAGAGGGGAACCAGAGGATGAACCAGAGAGGAACTAGAGGATGTACCAGAGGGGAACCAGAGGATGAACCATGAGGGGAACCAGAGGAGGAACCAGAGGGGAACCAGAGGATGAACCAGAGTGGAACCATAAGTGGAACCAGAGGATGAACCAGAGAGGAACTAGAGGATGTACCAGAGGGGAACCAGAGGATGAACCAGAGGGGAACTATGAGGGGAACCAGAGGAGGAACCAGAGGGAAACCAGAGGATGAACCAAAGGGGAACCAGAGAGGAACTAGAGGATGAACCAGAGGAGGAACCAGAGGGGAACCAGAGGATGAACCAAAGGGGAACCAGAGAGGAACTAGAGGATGAACCAGAGGAGGAACCAGAGGGGAACCAGAGGATGAACCAGAGAGGAACTAGAGGGGAACCAGAGGATGAACCAGAAGGGAACTAGGGGGGAACCAGAGGGGAACCGGAGGATGAACCAGAGGAGGAACCGGAGGGTGAACCAGAGGATGAACCAGAGGGGAACCAGAGGATGAACCAGAGAGGAACCAGAGGATGAACCAGAGGGGAACTAGAGGATGAACCAGAAGGGAACTAGAGGGTGAACCAGAGGATGAACCAGAGGGGAACCAGAGGATGAACCAGAGAGGAACCAGAGGGGAACTAGAGGATGAACCAGAGAGGAACTAGAGGATGAACCAGAGGATGAACCAGGGGGGAACCAGAGAAGGAACCAGAGGGTGTGTGTGACCCTGAGCAGTGTCTGAAGGCACAGGGGCACAGCCATGTGAGTTCACTGACCTTCAGGACTGAACATTCAGGTCCATTTGAAGGATGTTGAAGTGCTCTTGAGCTGCATTGAGTCCAGGCTGTCTGGGGCTTTGCTTCAGGACTGGGCCTCGTGGCGCCCCCTGGTGTTGACTCAGCGCCTCCTGGACTTTGGTGAAGTCTGAACTGCAGATCTTGAGACACGAAGCGTGTTTGTGTGAGTGTTTGAGGAGTGTTGACACGTCGCTGTGTTTATCGGACTGTTTGCCCTCTGAATAATTCAGTCAACTGATATCACATTGCTCCTTCAGCTGGACCCAAGCTCCGCCCCTTTACACCTGACCACCTGTATACCTGACACACACACATACACACACACACCACATTTTGGCAGTGCCAACAGCTCTGTCAAAGTCTCAGCAGACGTTCCGAAGACTATAGATAGACTTCAGATATATTCTAGCTAGACCTTCGACAGACTTTATCTTCGGCAGACCTTCGGTAGACCTTAGGCAGACTTTCGGCAGTACCTCAGTAAACACACTCTCAGAATGGCAAATGCAGCAGCAGAGGTGGCTCGGAGGAAGGCCCGAATAGAGGACGGCACCGGCAGCCGGGACAACGCCGTCCCCTTCAACCAGCAGAACTTCGAGCAGCTCCAGAAGGCGTGTCTGCAGTCCGGCTCTCTGTTCTGTGACCCGACTTTCCCCGCAGACTGGGACTCTCTGGGATACAACCAGCTGGGACGCTACTCGTCCAAAACCATCGGCACAGAGTGGAAACGCCCCACGGTGAGTGTCTGTGATTGGGTTCGGTTCTTCATTTTACCAGGAAATCTTACAGTCACTCATTTTGATCAGAAGCAGCTCCACACAAAAGCTTACAATATGTATTTATGTTAATGTAAAGTCCACCAACTGATGTTGACCAGTGATGTAATTAATCAATCTGCTGAGCTCACTATCAGCCTCTATTAGACCTTTAGATCTACCTGCATACCTACCTACGTACCTATCTACCTACCTACTTACCTACCTACCTACCTCCCTACTTACCTACCTATCTACTGACCTACCCACCTACTTATCTATCTAACTACCTACCTACCTACGTACCTACCTACGTACCTACCTACCCACCTACCTATCTACCTACTTACTTACCTACGTACCTACCTACGTACCTACCTACCTATCTACCTACTTACTTACCTATCTACCGACCTACTTATTTATCTACGTACCTACTTATCTACGTACCTACCTAAATACGTACCTACCTACCCACCTACCTATCTACCTACTTACTTACCTATCTACCGACCTACTTATTTATCTACCTACCTACCTATCTACGTACCTACCTATCTACGTACCTATCTACGTACCTACCTACCTACGTACCTACCAATCTACCTACCTACCTACGTACCTACCTACGTACCTACCTACCTACCTACCTACCTACATACCTACCTACTTACGTACCTACCTACATACCTATCTACCTACCTACGTACCTACCTATCTACCTACCTATCTAACTACCGACCTACCTACCTACATACCTACTTACGTACCTACCTACCTACCTACCTACGTACCTACCTACCTACCTACCTACCTACCTACCTACCTACCTACCTACCTACCTACCTATCTACCTATCTAACTACTGACCTACCTACCTACCTACCTACGTACCAATCTACCTACCTACCTACCTATGTACCTACCTACCTACGTACCTACCTACCTACGTACCTATCTACCTACCTTCCTACCTACCTACCTACGTACCTACCTACCTACGTACCTATCTATCTATCTACCTACCTACCTACCTACCTACCTACCTACCTACGTACCTACCTACCTACGTACCTATCTATCTATCTACCTACCTACCTACCTACCTACGTACCTACCTACCTACGTACCTATCTATCTATCTACCTACCTACCTACCTACGTACCTATCTACCTACCTACCTACCTACCTATCTACCTATTTAGGTACCTACCTACCTACCTACTTACGTACCTACCTACCTACCTACCTACCTACCTATCTACGTACCTACCTACGTTAGCTAAGCTAGCTCAGTTAGCTAAGCTCGCTGAGCTCGTTTAACTAGCTCAGGCAGCTCCGGTTCATCAGTCTTTAGCCCGTTCCAGGATATCAAAGATAAAAAACAAAGCACCTCCTGTTGGTTCAAAAAAAGTGACTCAGATTGTGTGAATCATTAATCCGACGACTGTGAACACACACATCAGTGGTTTTTTTTAGTGACAGTTTCATATTTAATTATTTAATCTTAATTTTTGTTACAATACTAGGAAGGTTAAAGAGCATAAATGTATGTTCACATTTCAGACCAATTAATAAAAAGGTTTTCTCTTTTAGATAGTTAGTACTTAACATGTGATGACGTCTCTTATTATTACTGTGGACTTCTGTACGATATGATGATGATGATGATGATGATGATGATGATGATAATGATGATAATGAGGATAACATCATTAATCACCTGCTGTCCCATCCAATCAGGAGCTGAGTTCTGATCCTCAGTTCATTGTTGATGGAGCAAAGAGAACAGACATCTGTCAGGGAGTGCTGGGTGAGAACACACACACACACACGCACACACACACACACACACACACGCACACACACACACACACACACACACACACACACACACTCACACACACACACACACACACACATGGTCTTATGCCCCACGCCCCGCTGTGTGTCTGTCAGGTGACTGCTGGCTGCTTGCTGCCATCGCCTCTTTGACTCTGGACCCTCAGATTCTGAGCAGAGTGGTACCTCCTGGACAGAGCTTCGGCTCACAGTACGCCGGCATCTTCCACTTCCAGGTCACTTGCTCTCTTTTAATCACATGACTGAACACCGTGGGCGGCTGTGGCTCCGTGGTTAACATGCCCGTCTATCAATCAGAGGATCGGTGGTTAGAGCCCCGGCTCCGCTAGTCCCCATCTTTGTGTCCTTGAGCAAGGCACTTAACCCTGAACTCCCAGTCTGTCTACGATGTTTAGAGCAACAAGTTAGTCACTTTGGTTAAACGCCTCAGCTAAATGTAATGTAACACATCAGAGAAATAAAGGAACAATACTCCTTACTCAATATGGTACTATGATCTCTCTAGTGGGGTAACATGGTACTATGATCTCTCTAGTGGGGTAACATGGTACTATGATCTCTCTAGTGGGGTAATATGGTACTATGATCTCTCTAGTGGGGTAATATGGTACTATGATCTCTCTAGTGGGGTAATATGGTACTATGATCTCTCTAGTGGGGTAATATGGTACTATGATCTCTCTAGTGGGGTAATATGGTACTATGATCTCTCTAGTGGGGTAATATGGTACTATGATCTCTCTAGTGGGGTAATATGGTACTATGATCTCTCTAGTGGGGTAATATGGTACTATGATCTCTCTAGTGGGGTAATATGGTACTACGATCTCTCTAGTGGGGTAATATGGTACTATGATCTCTCTAGTGGGGTAACATGGTACTATGATCTCTCTAGTGGGGTAATATGGTACTATGATCTCTCTAGTGGGGTAACATGGTACTATGATCTCTCTAGTGGGGTAATATGGTACTATGATCTCTCTAGTGGGGTAATATGGTAATATGATCTCTCTAGTGGGGTAATATGGTACTATGATCTCTCTAGTGGGGTAATATGGTAATATGATCTCTCTAGTGGGGTAATATGGTACTATGATCTCTCTAGTGGGGTAATATGGTACTATTATCTCTCTAGTGGGGTAATATCGTACTATGATGTCTCTAGTGGGGTAATATGGTACTATGATCTCTCTAGTGGGGTAATATGGTACTATGATCTCTCTAGTGGGGTAACATGGTCCTAAAATCCCTCCAGTGGGGTAATATGGTACTATGATCTCTCTAGTGGGGTAATATGGTAATATAATCCCTCCAGTGGGGTAATATAGTAATATAGTCCCTCCAGTGGGGTAACATGGTCCTATAATCTCTCCAGTGGGGTAACATGGTCCTATAATCCCTCCAGTGTTGTAACATGGTCCTATAATCCCTCCAGTGGGGTAATATAGCAATATAATCACTCCAGTGGGGTAACATGGTCCTATTATCCCTCCAGTGGGGTAACATGGCCCTATAATCCCTCCAGTGGGGTAACATGGTCCTATAATCCCTCCAGTGGGGTAACATGGTCCTATAATCCCTCCAGTGGGGTAACATGGCCCTATAATCCCTCCAGTGGGGTAACATGGTCCTATAATCCCTCCAGTGGGGTAACATGGTCCTATAATCCCTCCAGTTGGGTAACATGGCCCTATAATCCCTCCAGTGGGTTAACATGGTCCTATAATCCCTCCAGTGGGGTAACATGGTCCTATAATCCCTCCAGTGGGGTAACATGGCCCTATAATCCCTCCAGCTGTGGCAGTACGGCCAGTGGGTGGACGTGGTCGTGGACGACCGGCTGCCCTCCAGAGACGGGAAGCTGCTGTTCGTCCACTCGGCGGAGGGATCCGAGTTCTGGAGCGCTCTGCTGGAGAAGGCCTACGCCAAGTAAGACAGGAAGTACAACATGTCAACAACTATTATGGGATGGTGATGAAATGAATTATCATCACGTTATTGATCCTCTTTCATTGAGTGTCATCGTCAGGTCAACATGTCTAACACTTTATGAACGTTTTCCTCCAACACGCTTCAGCTGAAATAGCAAACTTCATCTTCACACTACTTTTAGTTTGTATACCAACAATTATAATATATATATATATATATATATATATATATATATATATATATATATATATATATATATATATATATATATATCTTCTGTCTTCACTTATTATAATATATATAATCACAGCAGCTACTCACACTTCGAAGGACAAGAAACCAACGTTTATCTTCAATTATTATACATTTATACTATCATTATTACATGTTTATAGTTTTATATTACACGTTTATACTTTTACTATTACACGTTTACACTTTTATTATTACACGTTTATACTTTTACTATTACATGTTTATACTTTTATTATTACACGTTTATACTTTTATTATTACACGTTTATACTTTTACTATTACACGTTTATACTTTTATTATTACACGTTTATACTTTTACTATTACACGTTTATACACTTCTCTGGTAAGTCCCATGGAAGTCATGAGTATCTTTGAGTTTATGAGTTATTGCTTATTGTAAACATTAATGCATTACATCATGAGTATCTTTGAGTTTATGAGTTATTGCTTATTGTAAACATTAATGCATTACATCATGAGGATCTGTGTGTTTATGAGTTATTGTTTATTGTAAACACTAATGCATTACATCATGAGGATCTGTGTGTTTGTGAGTTATTGTTTATTGTAAACACTAATGCATTACATCATGAGGATCTGTGTGTTTATGAGTTATTGTTTATTGTAAACACTAATGCATTACATCATGAGGATCTGTGTGTTTATGAGTTATTGTTTATTGTAAACACTAATGCATTACATCATGAGGATCCGTCGTCATGTTGTAAAACGTGAACATGCATGTCTTGAAGCTGTACGAGCTGTAACAGACACTGAGACGCTGCAGGAGGCTCATGAATGTCCTCCACTCAGATGAACATGCGCCTGTGACGTCCATCTTGTTTGTGGTATATTTAAATCCTCGGCTCCCGTTCACACTTCCCCTTCTTTCAGTGGCTCTCTTCATGTCCAGTCAGCCTGCAGTGAAAGGAGTGCTGTTGGCGAGCAGCGGGGTGGAGACCTGTGTGTGTGTGTGTGTGTGTGTGTGTGTGTGTGTGTGTGTGTGTGTGTGTGTGTGTGTGTGTGTGTGTGGAGAGCAGCAGGGTGGAGGCCTGCAGAGCAAACAGAGCCGCTGACTCAGCTCTTTATCAGCTCTGATTCATTCAGCCTAGAGACAAGCATTTCACTAGAGCATATTGTTAGTACCGATCACATCACATCACATTACATCACATCACATCACATCACATCACATTACATCACATCACATTACATCACATTACATCACATCACATTACATCACATTACATCACATCACATTACATCACATTACATCACATTACATCACATTACATCAGATCACATTACATCAGATCACATTACATCACATTACATTACATTACATTACATCAGATCACATTACATCAGATCACATTACATCACATTACATCACATCACATTACATTACATTACATTACATCAGATCACATTACATTAGATCACATTACATCACATCACATTACATCATATTACATCACATTACATCACATTACATTACATCACATTGCATCACGTTACATCACATCATATCATGTTACATCACATTACATTACATCACATTACATCACATTACATCACATCATATTACATTACATCACATTACATCACATTACATTACATCACATTACATCACATTACATCACATCATATTACATTACATTACATCACATTACATTACATCACATTACATCACATCACATTACATCACATTACATTACATCACATCATATTACATTACATCACATTACATCACATTACATCACATTACATCACATCACATCACATTACATTATATTACATTACATTACATTACATCACATTACATCACATCATATTACATTACATTACATCACATTACATCACATTTCATTTCATTTAGCTGAGGCTTTGCAGAGACTTACAATAAATGATTCAACATGAGAACAAACTCACAACAACAAGAATAAGGAAAGTACAATTTCTTCAATGAAGTCAAACTACAAAGTTCTGTCAGTAAGAGACATTTGAGAGCTACTAAAGAGCTGCTACTGCGCTACCTTCCTTATTCAAGGTGTCCTGCTGTCAATGAGGAGCTCGTTCCACCATCGAGGAGCCAGGAAGCAAACAGTCGAGACTTTAGTTGAGTGTTTAGTCGCAGTGACGGAGCTACAAGCTGATTGGCTGAAGCAGTGACGGAGCTACAAGCTGATTGGCTGAAGCAGTGACGGAGCTACAAGCTGATTGGCTGAAGCAGTGACGGAGCTAAAAGCTGATTGGCTGAAGCAGTGACGGAGCTAAAAGCTGATTGGCTGAAGCAGTGACGGAGCTAAAAGCTGATTGGCTGAAGCAGTGACGGAGCTAAAAGCTGATTGGCTGAAGAAGTGACGGAGCTAAAAGCTGGACAAATACAGTAATAATATTATATGTCTAGGACTTTTATTGTGACAGGAAGGAAAATAGTGGATCTTCAGCTACTTTGATCGCCTGTGAACCAATCACCTGTGAACCAATCGCCTGTGAACCAATCGCCTGTGAACCGATCCTCTGTGAACCAATCACCTGTGAACCAATCACCTGTGAACCAATCACCTGTGAACGTCTCGTACCTGCAGGGTGAACAGCTCGTACGAGGCTCTGAGTGGAGGTTCGAGTATTGAAGGATTTGAGGACTTCACGGGAGGAATCTCAGAGAGCTACGACCTGAAGGAAGCGCCACCCTCGCTGTTCCTCATCGTGAGGAAGGCCCTGAAGCTGGGCTCGCTGCTCGGCTGCTCCATCGATGTGAGTCCCTATAGTACGAGAGTAGTACTTGTGTTGTTTGGTCCCTATAATACTTGAGTAGTACTTGTGTTGTTTGGTCCCTATAGTACTTGAGTAGTACTTGTGTTGTTTGGTCCCTATAGTACTAGAGTAGTACTTGTGTTGTTTGGTCCCGATAGTACTAGAGTAGTATTGTGTTGTTTGGTCCCTATAGTACTAGAGTAGTACTTGTGTTGTTTGGTCCCTATAGTACTTGAGTAGTACTTGTGTTGTTTGGTCCCTATAGTACTAGAGTAGTACTTGTGTTGTTTGGTCCCTATAGTACTAGAGTAGTACTTGTGTTGTTTGGTCCCTATAGTACTAGAGTAGTATTGTGTTGTTTGGTCCCTATAGTACTAGAGTAGTACTTGTGTTGTTTGGTCCCTATAGTACTAGAGTAGTACTTGTGTTGTTTGGTCCCTATAGTACTAGAGTAGTACTTGTGTTGTTTGGTCCCTATAGTACTAGAGTAGTATTGTGTTGTTTGGTCCCTATAGTACTAGAGTAGTACTTGTGTTGTTTGGTCCCTATAGTACTAGAGTAGTACTTGTGTTGTTTGGTCCCTATAGTACTAGAGTAGTACTTGTGTTGTTTGGTCCCTATAGTACTAGAGTAGTACTTGTGTTGTTTGGTCCCTATAGTACTAGAGTAGTACTTGTGTTGTTTGGTCCCTATAGTACTAGAGTAGTACTTGTGTTGTTTGGTCCCTATAGTACTAGAGTAGTACTTGTGTTGTTTGGTCCCTATAGTACTAGAGTAGTACTTGTGTTGTTTGGTCCCTATAGTACTAGAGTAGTACTTGTGTTGTTTGGTCCCTATAGTACTAGAGTAGTACTTGTGTTGTTTGGTCCCTATAGTACTAGAGTAGTACTTGTGTTGTTTGGTCCCTATAGTACTAGAGTAGTACTTGTGTTGTTTGGTCCCTATAGTACTAGAGTAGTACTTGTGTTGTTTGGTCCCTATAGTACTAGAGTAGTACTTGTGTTGTTTGGTCCCTATAGTACTAGAGTAGTACTTGTGTTGTTTGGTCCCTATAGTACTAGAGTAGTACTTGTGTTGTTTGGTCCCTATAGTACTAGAGTAGTACTTGTGTTGTTTGGTCCCTATAGTACTAGATCTCGGAAAGCCCCTTTAAAAAGAAAACTTCTGGTCTCGCTTGGCTTTGACTGAATTCGCCATTTTTTTTATATTTTAGTGAAACGTTATATTCGCTTAGTCATTTTAAGGAGTTTACAGATTTATTAAAACTTCACGATCTTTAAAAAAATGTAAATCCACACGTCTCCTCTCACGAGAGTTACGTTACTTGAGCACTTTAAATGAATTATGTCGGAACTGTAGATGAGGAGATAGCACAGTTTTTCAGACTTTGTGCTAACAGCTAGCTAACGTGTTAGCCAGGAGCATCATGTAGCTATGCTAGCGAGCAAGCGAACGTGTGAGATGTGTTCACTTCCATGTTTCTCAGATCTCCAGCTCGTACGAGGCGGAGGCCCTCACCGGGCAGAAGCTGGTCAGAGGCCACGCCTACTCCGTCACTGGAGCGCAGCAGGTGATGCATTCTGGGAAATCACTGTGTTGCTCACAGGCACAAGAAGTCTTGGTACCTGAACGCACCGCAAGGTCTGAGATGGAACTATAGGAATAAAGTCTCCAGGTGTGAGGTTCCTGAGCAGCACTGCTAGACCTGGTCCAACAGGGGGCGCTGCTAGACCTAGTCGGCAGGGGGCGCTGCTAGACCTGGTCCAACAGGGGGCGCTGCTAGACCTGGTCCAGCAGAGGGCGCTGCTGGTCCTGGTCCAACAGGGGGCGCTGCTAGGCCTGGTCCAACGGGGGCACTGCTGGTCCTGGTCCAACAGGGGGCGCTGCTAGACCAAGTCGGCAGGGGGCGCTGCTAGACCTGGTCCAGCAGGGGGCGCTGCTAGACCTGGTCCAGCAGAGGGCGCTGCTGGTCCTGGTCCAACAGGGGGCGCTGCTAGGCCTGGTCCAACGGGGGCACTGCTGGTCCTGGTCCAACAGGGGGTGCTGCTAGACCTAGTCGGCAGGGGGCGCTGCTAGACCTGGTCCAGCAGGGGGCGCTGCTGGTCCTGGTCCAACAGGGGGCGCTGCTGGTCCTGGTCCAACAGGGGGCACTGCTGGTCCAACGGGGCTGCTAGGCCTAGTCCAGCAGGGGGAGCTGCTGGTCCTGGTCCAGCAGGGGGTGCTGCTAGACCTGGTCCAACAGGGGGCGCTGCTGGTCCTGGTCCAACAGGGGGCGCTGCTGGTCCTGGTCCAGCAGGGGGCGCTGCTAGACCTGGTCCAGCAGGTGGCACTGCTAGACCTGGTCCAACAGGGGGCGCTGCTGGTCCCTCCCTGATGGTTGTGACCTGCAGCTCCAGCACTGCGGGTCTTTGGTGGATCTGCTGAGGATCAGGAACCCCTGGGGTCAGGTGGAGTGGACCGGAGCCTGGAGCGACAGGTGAGTCCAGGTCCTCATCCTGTCTGTCTGTCATCCTGTCTGTCTCTCTCTGATGTGTCTCTCCCCCCCTCTCTCTGCCTCCCTCTCTCTCTCTCAGGTGGGAGGGTTGGTCCTCAGTGGAGTCGGAGGAGAAGAAGAAGTTGAATCACTCAGCTGATGACGGAGAGTTCTGGTGAATATTTACTCTGATCATGATCAATAATCTCCTGAGAGACAGACAGGTATGAAGATGAAGGTGAGACAGGAGACATCTTCTTCTCCTTCTCCAACAGGATGTCGTACACTGACTTCCTGCTTCAGTTTTCCCGCCTTGACATCTGTAACCTAACTCCTGACACGCTGAGCAGCGAGGCCGTCGGCCGCTGGAGCGTCTCTGAGTTTGAGGGCGTGTGGCGGGTCGGCTCCACCGCCGGAGGCTGCAGGAACTACCCAGGTACGAACCAGGAAGTAGCCGGGTCCCCCGCCCAGGAAGTAGCCGGATTGATGGCCCAGAGTGTAGCCGGGTTCATGGCCCAGGAAGTAGCCGGGTTCATGGCCCAGAGTGTAGCCGGGTTCATGGCCCAGGAAGTAGCCGGGTTCATGGCCCAGAGTGTAGCCGGGTTCATGGCCCAGGAAGTAGCCGGGTTCATGGCCCAGAGTGTAGCTGGGTTCATGGCCCAGAGTGTAGCCGGGTTCATGGCCCAGGAAGTAGCCGGGTTCATGGCCCAGAGTGTAGCCGAGACCACAAGCCAACTGCCAGAGTGAAAAGCAGCAACAGAAACTAGTAAAACAGTAAACGTGTTTTGTCTCTTTCTCCTCCTCCTCCTCCTTCTCCTCCTCGTCCTCCTCCAGCTACGTTCTGCTCCAACCCTCAGTTCTTCATACGTCTGGACGATGAAGACGAGGAGCCTAATGATGAAGAGGCTGGCTGCAGCGTTGTGATTGGTCTGATGCAGAAAGATGCTCGCAGGGAGCGTCGCTTCGGCCGAGAGCTCAACACCATCGGGTTCTCCATCTACCTGGTAATACATTATATATATATATATATATATATATATATATATATATATATATATATATATATATATATATATATATATATATATATATATATAATATATACTATATATTATAATACATTATTTATATATATATATATATATATATATATATATATATATATATATATATATATAATATACTATATATTATAATACATTATTTATATATATATATATATATATATATATATATATACTATATACAATGTAATATAATGCATTATATATAATATACTATGTATAATGTGTTGATGTCTGTTCTTGTTGTTTCTCTTCCAGGTTCCTGAAGAGGTGAGTTCATATATATATATATATATATATATATATATATATATATATATATATATATATATATATATATATATATATATATGGGGTTCGGATACTGGTCTGCAGGTCATTCTGTGTGGAGTTTGCATGTTCTCCCTGTGGCAGCGTGGGTTCTCTCCGGGTTCTCCGGCTTCCTCCCACAGTCCAAAGACATGCTGCAGAGGTTCATTGGACTCTAAATTGCCTGTAGGTGTGAGTGTGAATGGTTGTCTGTCTGTACGTCTGCCCTGTGATGGACTGGAGACTTGTCTTCGCCCCTTCTTGACAGCTGGGATCGGCTCCAGCGCCCCGCGACCCTAATGAGGATAAGCGGTTCAGATAATAGATATCTGAACCGCGTATATATGTGTGTGTGTATATATATATATATATATATATATATATATATATATATATATATGTATATATATATCTATATATATATATATATATATATACATATATATATATATATATATATATATGGAGGAAAGACAGGAGAGTAAACAGCATGAAAACAATGTAATGTAGTAATGACATATGATTGATTTAATGAATTAACTGGTGCACAAAGTTCTTCTTCTTCTTCTTCAGTTTAAAGGCCGCAGTGACGTGCACCTGGGCCCGGAGGTTCTGCTCAGGAGGCCGGCGGCGGCTCGCAGCCGGACCTTCATCAACCAGAGAGAAGTGAGCGAGCGCTTCACGCTGCCGCCGGCCGAGTACGTGGTGGTGCCCTCCACCTTCCAGCCGCACCGCCGAGGCAACTTCCTGCTGCGCGTGTTCACCGAGAAGCCGGCGCAGGCCCGGTGAGTCCATGTCTATCTGTAATATTATACTCATATGCACAACAAACACACACTTTAATCTGCTCTGATTGTTTCAGTCCCATGGAAGAAAACATGAACGCTGACATCCAAGAGGTTTGTGACACTTTCATCAGATACAAGCTTTAGACTATTGAAATGTTCCTGAAAAAAACATAATGACTCGTTATAACAGCATGATGACTCATTATAACAACATAATAACTTGTTAGAACAACATATTAACTTGTTAGAACAACATAATAACTCGTTAGAACAACATAATAACTCGTTAGAACAACATAATAACTCGTTAGAACAACATAATAACTCGTTAGAACAACATAATGACTTGTTAGAACAACATAATAACTCGTTAGAACAACATAATAACTCGTTAGAACAACATAATAACTCGTTAGAATAACATAATGACTTGTTAGAACAACATAATAACTCGTTAGAACAACATAATAACTTGTTAGAACAACATAATAACTCGTTAGAATAACATAATGACTTGTTAGAACAACATAATAACTCGTTAGAACAATATAATAACTCGTTAGAACAACATAATAACTCGTTAGAACAACATAATAACTTGTTAGAACAACATAATAACTCGTTAGAACAACATAATAACTCGTTAGAATAACATAATGACTCGTTAGAACAACATAATAACTTGTTAGAACAACATAATAACTCGTTAGAACAACATAATAACTTGTTAGAATAACATAATAACTCGTTAGAATAACACAATGACTCGTTAGAACAACATAATAACTTGTTAGAACATAACAACTCGTTAGAACAACATAATAACTTGTTAGAACATAATAACTCGTTAGAACAACATAATGACTCGTTAGAACAACATAATAACTTGTTAGAACATAATAACTCGTTAGAATAACATAATAACTCGTTAGAACATAATGACTCGTTAGAACAACATAATAACTCGTTAGAACAACATAATGACTCGTTAGAACAACATAGTCTCGTGGTAAACACTTTTCTTTGTCCTTCAGCCTAACACTGCACAGGAGGTCGTGGATCCACACTTCAAACGTCTCTTCGTCCAGATCTCTGGAAACGTAAGAACATGTTTTTACACTGGGTTCTACAATCCTGTCTGAGGGAACCTCGTCACCAACATGCTTTAAGGTCCAGTCTGAGGGAACCTCGTCACCAACATGCTTTAAGGTCCTGTCTGAGGGAACCTCGTCACCAACATGCTTTAAGGTCCTGTCTGAGGGAACCTCGTCACCAACATGCTTTAAGGTCCTGTCTGAGGGAACCTCGTCACCAACATGCTTTAAGGTCCTGTCTGAGGGAACCTCGTCACCAACATGCTTTAAGGTCCTGTCTGAGGGAACCTCGTCACCAACATGCTTTAAGGTCCTGTCTGAGGGAACCTCGTCACCAACATGCTTTAAGGTCCTGTCTGAGGGAACCTCGTCACCAACATGCTTTAAGGTCCTGTCTGAGGGAACCTCGTCACCAACATGCTTTAAGGTCCTGTCTGAGGGAACCTCGTCACCAACATGCTTTAAGGTCCTGTCTGAGGGAACCTCGTCACCAACATGCTTTAAGGTCCTGTCTGAGGGAACCTCGTCACCAACATGCTTTAAGGTCCTGTCTGAGGGAACCTCGTCACCAACATTCTCTGTTCCTCCAGGACTCTGAGATCTCCGCCTTCCAGCTGCAACACATCCTGGACAAAGTTGTTGCTCAGAGTAAGAAAAGTTCCCCAGGAATGAAGTGATGAATATGTTTATGTAAACAAGATTTGTTGTTGTGATGTTTATGTAAACAAGATTTGTTGTTGTGATGTTTATGTAAACAAGATTTGTTGTTGTGATGTTTATGTAAACAAGGTTTGTTGTTGTGATGTTTATTTAAACAAGGTTTGTTGTTGTGATGTTTATTTAAACAAGGTTTGTTGTTGTGATGTTTATTTAAACAAGGTTTGTTGTTGTGATGTTTATTTAAACAAGGTTTGTTGTTGTGATGTTTATTTAAACAAGGGTTGTTGTTGTGATGTTTATTTAAACAAGGGTTGTTGTTGTTGTAAAGGATCTGATGTCAGAACCGACGGCTTCAGTCTGCAGACCTGCCGCGACGTCGTCAGCCTGCTGGACGTATCCTCCATGTTCCAATCAGTGATCAATACTCCGTCATGATGATCATATCATTATTGATCTCTGGAGGACTTCACAGATGTCAGACAGACAGACAAGCAGACAGACAAGCAGACAGACAAGCAGACAGACAAGCAGACAGACAAGCAGACAGACAGACAGACAGACAAGCAGACAGACAGACAGACAGACAAGCAGACAGACAGACAGACAGAACTTTTGGATCTTTAACTGGTCTCCAGGTGGATGGTTCTGGTAAACTGGGTCTGCTGGAGTTCCATCAGCTGTGGAAGAAGATCCAGAAATACCTGGTGAGGAAACAAGATGGCCGCCTGTGAACCAACATGGCTGCAGCATTTAGAATAGATCAATATATATGTATATATTATTATATACACATATGCACACATTAAAAGTTAAATATGCGTTTGTAAACCAGGAGATCTTCAAGGCTCATGACTCGGACGCTTCTGGGACGATGAGCAGTCACGAGATGAGAGCCGCTCTGAACGAAGCTGGTGGGTCAAACACAAGGCCTGAGGCCCAGAACCGGGTCCTGTGGGTTCCTCAGGAGAACCAGAACCGTTCCTGTTCCAGGATAAACTGTGTGTGTGTGTGTGCGTGTGTGTGTCTGCGTGTGTGTGTGTGTGCGGGCGTGCGTGCGTGTGTGTGTGTGTGTGTGTGTGTAGGGTTCCAGGTCAACAGCTCTGTGATTCATCAGATCGTCGTCCGCTTCTCTGATCAGAATTTCTCCATCGACTTCGATTGTTTCATCGGCTGTTTGATCCGTCTGCAGCTTCTGTTCAGTGAGTCACTTCCTGTCTGTTCAGTGAGTCACTTCCTGTCTGTTCAGTGAGTCACTTCCTGTCTGTTTAGTGAGTCACTTCCTGTCTGTTCAGTGAGTCACTTCCTGTCTGTTTAGTGAGTCACTTCCTGTCTGTTTAGTGAGTCACTTCCTGTCTGTTCAGTGAGTCACTTCCTGTCTGTTCAGTGAGTCACTTCCTGTCTGTTTAGTGAGTCACTTCCTGTCTGGAGCTTCCTTTCTTCCTCACAGCTTGTGGTGAGAATAGAACATCATCATACCTTAAAGTATTCAATCAGTAAACTAAAACATCATCATTTGTTCATTTACCATTGTCCCCATTGTGTCCCCATTGTGTCCCCATTGTGTCCCCATTGTCCCCATTGTGTCCCCATTGTGTCCCCATTGTCCCCATTGTCCCCATTGTGTCCCCATTGTCCCCATTGTGTCCCCATTGTGTCCCCATTGTCCCCATTGTCCCCATTGTGTCCCCATTGTCCCCATTGTGTCCCCATTGTGTCCCCATTGTGTCCCCATTGTATCCCCATTGTGTCCCCATTGTGTCCCCATTGTGTCCCCATTGTGTCCCCAGTGTTCCCAGTGTTCCCAGTATAAAGTCAACTCTGTTTCTTCCACAGAGATGTTCAGAACTCTGGACAAGAAGAACCAGGGAACGATCCAGCTGGACCTGCAGCAGGTAAAGGTTCTGGTCCTGTTCTGGTCCTGGACTGGTCCTGTTCTGGTCCTGGACTAGTTGGACCCTATAGGTTGAGCTGCTCTCTCATTGGTCTCTCCTCTTCCTCATCCTCACTCCTCCTCTCCTCCGTAGTGGGTCTGCCTCGCCATCAACTGACCGCCACTCTTCCAGGTGCATGCTGGGATATAAATGCTGTGGAACATGAGGAACAGCTGTTGTTGTTGTTGTTGTTGTTGTTATAAATAAAACATCAGAAACAGGAAGTCTGTTCAATGTGTTCAAACTGTAGAAACTTTAGTCATCGTCATATAAAATACTTTCCTGATATTAGTAATATTATATATTATAAGATAATATGTTATATAATATATGATATTATGTTATATTTGATATAATATGTTAGGTTTTATATAATATAATATACTATTATGTAATATAATTATATTATAATATAATAATATTCTGTAATATCATATTATTATATAATATGATATACTAATATCATATTATTATATCATATTATGATATTATAGTATCATATTACGCAATCACGCTTTATTGTGAAGGTCCTTTCCGGAAGTCTCACCTGTGCTCTTGACTGGGACACGCCCTTCCGGGCATCACTCACCTGCAGCCGCAGCCCTCTCCACAGTCTCAGCCCAGACTTTACAAGACCGCAACGACCGTTCAGACCGGACCAGACCGAACCCGACCAGACCGAACCGGACCATGTCGGGCATCGCGGCCACCCTGCAGCACCGCCGGGACCAGGACCGGGGCGTGGGCTCGTGCGCTCAGGCCGTGAAGTACCTGAACCAGGACTACGAGGCTCTGCGGCGCCAGTGCGCAGACACCGGGGTTCTGTTCCAGGACGAGACCTTCCCGGCGCTGGGCTCCTCGCTGGGCTTCAAGGAGCTGGGCCCGGGGTCCTACAAGACCCGCGGGGTCTCCTGGCAGCGGCCCCCGGTCAGTGAGCACGCATCTGGGGCAGGAAGAGGGCTGAGAGAGCCCGCACAGGAGCGCGGCTTCCGGGAGCAGAACCGGCAGAACCTGTTCCTCTGGTTCTGCAGCTGGTCTTATAGAGAGCTGCAGAACCAGAGCAACAGGTGGTCTCAGATCAGATCCCAGTCCAGACCGGGTTATAGATTATGATCATAGACTTTAGTTTAATGTAGTCTGATCCGTGTGCCGCACCTGTTAGACTGGGCCACGCCCACTGAGCGCTGGGGTTAGACTGGGCCACGCCCACTGAGCGCTGGGGTTAGACTGGGCCACGCCCACTGGGATCAGTGTTGACTGTTTGGGTGGAGCTGCGTCATCAGAACACAAAGAGCTCTGAGGTTTCACCATGTCTATATTCACTTTAAGTCAGACTAAGAAGTACAACATATTGATGTGTCTAAATCAATAACTTAACGATGGGGCGTGTCCATATATTGATGATTAATCAATAACATGAAACGTGATTATTGATCCTAAACTTTAACATCATGCTGGTTTTGTTTCCTTCAGGATTTGACGTCTGACCCCAAGTTCATCGTCTCTGGAGCCTCAAGGACGGACATCTGTCAGGGAGCTCTGGGTGAGAACCCGGGTTTAGTTTTAGTCTAGACTAATGAAGGAGGGTGAGAGGTGTTTAATTTGAGTCTAGACTAATGAAGGAGGGTGAGAGGTGTTTAGTTTTAGTCTAGACTAATGAAGGAGAATGAGAGGTTTAGTTTTAGTCTAGACTAATGAAGGAGAATGAGAGGTGTTTAGTTTTAGTCTAGACTAATGAAGGAGAATGAGAGGTGTTTAGTTTTAGTCTAGACTAATGAAGGAGAATGAGAGGTGTTTAATTTGAGTCTAGACTAATGAAGGAGAATGAGAGGTTTAGTTTTAGTCTAGATTAATGAAGGAGAATGAGAGGTGTTTAGTTTTAGTCTAGACTAATGAAGGAGGGTGAGAGGTGTTTAGTTTTAGTCTAGACTAATGAAGGAGAATGAGAGGTTTAGTTTTAGTCTAGACTAATGAAGGAGAATGAGAGGTGTTTAGTTTTAGTCTAGACTAATGAAGGAGAATGAGAGGTGTTTAGTTTTAGTCTAGACTAATGAAGGAGAATGAGAGGTGTTTAGTTTTAGTCTAGACTAATGAAGGAGAATGAGAGGTTTAGTTTTAGTCTAGACTAATGAAGGAGAATGAGAGGTGTTTAGTTTTAGTCTTGACTAATGAAGGAGAATGAGAGGTGTTCAGTTTTAGTCTAGACTAATGAAGGAGAATGAGCGGTGTTTAGTTTTAGTCTAGACTAATGAAGGAGGGTGAGAGGTGTTTAGTTGTAGTCTAGACTAATGAAGGAGAATCAGAGGTTTAGTTTTAGTCTAGACTGTTAACTAAGTCCCGCCCCTTCCTGTCAGGTGACTGTTGGCTGCTCGCCGCCATCGCCTCTCTGACCCTGAACAAGGAAGTTCTGGCTCGAGTCGTCCCACATGGACAAAGCTTCAGCAGAGGAGAGTACGCCGGCATCTTCCACTTCCAGGTACAAGTACACATAGAGTACTAGTCATGATTAAGAGAGTACACCAATGCACCTACAGTCCAGTGGTCTCATGTCTCCAGTGGTCTCATGTCTCCTGTGGTCTGATGTCTCCAGTGCTCTGATGTCTCCAGTGGTCTCATGTCTCCTGTGGTCTCATGTCTCCAGTGGTCTCATGTCTCTAGTGGTCTCATGTCTCCTGTGGTCTCATGTCTCCTGTGGTCTCATGTCTCCAGTGCTCTCATGTCTCCAGTGGTCTCATGTCTCCTGTGGTCTGATGTCTCCTGTGGTCTGATGTATCCTGTGGTCTCATGTCTCCAGTGGTCTGATGTCTCCAGTGGTCTCATGTCTCCAGTGGTCTCATGTCTCCTGTGGTCTCATGTCTCCAGTGGTCTCATGTCTCCAGTGGTCTCATGTCTCCAGTGGTCTCATGTCTCCTGTGGTCTCATGTCTCCAGTGGTCTCATGTCTCCAGTGGTCTCATGTCTCCAGTGGTCTCATGTCTCCAATGGTCTCATGTCTCCTGTGGTCTCATGTCTCCTGTGGTCTCATGTCTCCAGTGGTCTCATGTCTCCTGTGGTCTCATGTCTCCAGTGGTCTGATGTCTCCTGTGGTCTCATGTCTCCTGTGGTCTGATGTCTCCAGTGGTCTGATGTCTCCAGTGGTCTCATGTCTCCTGTGGTCTCATGTCTTCAGTGGTCTCATGTCTCCAGTGGTCTCATGTCTCCTGTGGTCTCATGTCTCCAGTGGTCTGATGTCTCCAGTGGTCTGATGTCTCCAGTGGTCTGATGTCTCCTGTGGTCTCATGTCTCCAGTGGTCTCATGTCTCCAGTGGTCTCATGTCTCCAGTGGTCTCATGTCTCCAGTGGTCTCATGTCTCCAGTGGTCTCATGTCTCTAGTGGTCTCATGTCTCCTGTGGTCTGATGTCTCCAGTGGTCTCATGTCTCCAGTGGTCTCATGTCTCCTGTGGTCTCATGTCTCCAGTGGTCTCATGTCTCCAGTGGTCTCATGTCTCTAGTGGTCTCATGTCTCCTGTGGTCTCATGTCTCCAGTGGTCTCATGTCTCCTGTGGTCTCATGTCTCCTGTGGTCTCATGTCTCCAGTGGTCTCATGTCTCCAGTGGTCTCATGTCTCCTGTGGTCTGATGTCTCCTGTGGTCTCATGTCTCCAGTGGTCTCATGTCTCCAGTGGTCTCATGTCTCCAGTGGTCTCATGTCTCCTGTGGTCTCATGTCTCCTGTGGTCTCATGTCTCCATGTCCGTCTCAGTTCTGGCAGTTTGGTGAGTGGGTGGACGTGGTGATCGACGACCGCCTGCCGGTCAAAGATGGAGAACTGATGTTCGTCCACTCTGCTGAAGGACGAGAGTTCTGGAGCGCCCTGCTGGAGAAGGCCTACGCCAAGTAAGTGTGTGTGTGTGTGTGTTTCCAGAGAGACTTACAATAAGTTCATTCAACATGAGAACAAACTCACAACAACAAGAATCAAGAAAGTACATTTTATTCAATGAAGTCAAACTACAAAGTTCTATCAGTAAGAGACATTTGAAAGCGACTGAAGAGCTGCTACTGCGCTAGCTTCCTTATTCAAGGTGGAGTCCTCGGGTGTCACTGATGAGATGTGATGTGGCTGCAGGATGAACGGCTGTTACGAGGCTCTGTCTGGAGGCTCCACCACTGAGGGGTTTGAGGATTTCACTGGAGGAATCGCTGAGGCCCACGACCTGAATAAACCGGATCCACATCTGTTCCACATCATCAAGAAAGCTCAGAGCCGCGGGTCTCTGATGGGCTGCTCCATTGACGTAAGCTCGGACAACACGGGGGGTACCACAGGGTACCAGAGGCCTGAAGAGGGGTACCACAGGGTACCAGAGGTGTCTAGAGGGGCACCACAGGGTACCAGAGGCCTGACGAGGCGTACCACAGGGTACCAGAGGGCTGTAGAGGGGTACCAGAGGTGTCTAGAGGGGCACCACAGGGTACCAGAGGCCTGAAGAGGGGCACCACAGGGTACCAGAGGGCCGTAGAGGGGTACCATAGGGTACCAGAAGTGTCTAGAGGGGTACCACAGGGTACCAGAGGGCTGTAGAGGGGTACTACAGGGTACAAGAGGCCTCTAGAGGGGTACCAGAGGTGTCTAGAGGGGCACCACAGGGTACCAGAGGCCTGAAGAGGGGCACCACAGGGTACCAGAGGCCTGAAGAGGGGCACCACAGGGTACCAGAGGCCTGAAGAGGGGCACCACAGGGTACCAGAGGCCTGAAGAGGGGCACCACAGGGTACCAGAGGCCTGAAGAGGGGCACCACAGGGTACCAGAGGGCTGTAGAGGGCTACCACAGGGTACCAGAGGGCTGTAGAGGGCTACCACAGGGTACCAGAGGGCCGTAGAGGGGTACCACAGGGTACGAGAGGGCCGTAGAGGGGTACCACAGGGTACCAGAGGGCCGTAGAGGGGTACCACAAGGCTGTAGAGGTGTACCACAGGGTACCAGGGGGCCGTAGAGGGGTACCACAGGGTACCAGAGGGCCGTAGAGGGGTACCAGAGGGCCGTAGAGGGGTACCAGAGGGCTGTAGAGGGGTACCAGAGGGCTGTAGAGGGGTACCACAGGGTACCAGAGGCCTCTAGAGGGGTACCACAGGGTACCAGAGGGCCGTAGAGGGGTACCACAGGGTACCAGAGAGCCGTAGAGGGGTACCAGAGGGCCGTAGAGGGGTACCACAGGGTACCAGAGGGCCGTAGAGAGGTACCACAGGGTGCCAGAGGCCTCTAGACGGGTATCATAGGGTACCAGAGGGCTGTAGAGGGGTACCAGAGGGTACCAGAGGGCTGTAGAGGGGTACCAGAGGGCCGTATTGGGGTACCACAGGGTACCAGAGGTGTCTAGAGGGGTACCACAGGGTACCAGAGGCCTGTGGAGGGGTACCAGAAGGCCGTAGAGGGGTATTACAGGGTACCAGAGGCCTCTAGAGGGGTGCCACAGGGTACTTCATGGGTTCCAGAGGGGCTGAACAGGGGTACCACAGGTCAACGACAGGGGTCCAACATAGGGGAGCCACAGAACTACGATAATAAACCCTTATAAATTCATCATTAGTACATTACTGCCGATGTAGGAGCGCTAGAGGTCATGCTATTAAATATTTAAACATCATTTCTTTAACTAATTTATTAATGCATTCACATAATAATTTACACGGAGGTTCAACATTTGTATTTAAGCAGTTATACATTTTAAAATCTTCTGTTTCAGATCACAAGCTCATCCGACTCAGAGGCAGTTACCTCTCAGAAGCTGGTAAAGGGACACGCCTATTCTGTGACAGGTGCAGCTGAGGTGAGAGGACACGCCCCCTATAGAACACCTGAAGCATTATTTCATAAATGTGGACATTTCACCACAACATTAAACTACATTTCTCATGAGTCAGTAGGAGCGGCTAACTGCAGCCTTTGAGTCCTAAAAGTTATTTCAAACAGCTGATCCTGATCCTTGTTTTCTCAGAAACACCTGTCTTACCTGAAGGGGGGCGAGACTTCAGCTCTTTAATAGTTGTCCTTTCAGATGTGACTCTGTGCTTTGCTCTGCGTGTGACTGGGTGCAGGTGGAGTACCGTGGCAACATGGAGAAGCTGATCCGGATCAGGAACCCCTGGGGCCAGGTGGAGTGGACCGGCGCCTGGAGCGACAAGTGAGTTTGTTGTAGGCGGAGGGTTGAGCTTCTTCTCTTGTTCATAACATGAACCACATGTTTGTATTGGAATCGCCTCTGATGTCCATCCAGAATAGACCTGAATAGTCCTCATGTTTTAAGGTTCCCTATCCAGTCATCACTGTCTGTAGTTTACTGCAGCTGATCTCAGATCACTCAGACTCCTTTGGACCCAGATTAGATAGATGGATAATTACTTTATTGATCGCCGAAGGGAAATTCAGGGTCCAAATAGCTCAAGACATCACACAACATAATATATACATGGTGACCTCTGCGGGATGATGATGATGATGATGATGTCTGGGTTTTGTCTGAGGGGAGTTCAGTGTCGCACTAAATAACATTGACAGATATTTTAGACTCTTATTCTGAAACTACTTCCATCTCCGACAGCTCGGCTCAATGGCGTCAGATTCGCGACCAGGACCGAGACCGTCTGAGTCATCGCTCAGAGGACGGAGAGTTCTGGTAAAACTCACTTTTTATCTCAAACTAACTGTACTCGTCATCAGACGACGAGGGTACGAGAACCCTCCGCTCTGTCTTCCAGGATGTCTTTCAATGACTTCCTACGACATTACTCCCGGCTGGAGATCTGCAACCTGACACCCGACGCCCTGAGCGACAACTCCGTGTCCAAGTGGTCTCTGTCCAAGTTCGACGGCAGCTGGAGGAGAGGATCCACCGCCGGAGGCTGCAGGAACTTCCCCAGTCAGTGATCCTGTCAGACCGAGAGGAGGGTGTCATGCTCCCACGGTCACAGCTGGTTTTATCTGGTTTTGTTTTCAAACCGCAGACACCTTCTGGACCAACCCTCAGTTTGTGATCCGGCTGGACGAGGAGGACGACGACCCGGACGACGGAGAGAACGGCTGCAGCTTCGTGGTCGGTCTGATCCAGAAGAACCGCAGACGCATGAGGAAGATGGGGGAAGACATGCACACCATCGGATACGCCATCTACGAGGTGAGACTGCGGGTCCGGTCTCTAGACCAGCAGCTCGAAGAGTCAGGTTGAACCGGGTCAGACTGAGACAAGTAGGGCTGCAGGACTTGACCATCAGGTGCTCAATGCATCGGGTCCGGGATTGGACGGTCTGAGAGGTGAATCTTCTCTGAGCTGTTTTCTAAACGCTCTAAGTGGAAACAAGAAATGAATCTCTTGGCTGGTTCACCGTGCTTAGATCCTCCAGTCATGAAATAGAGATCTCAGGGGGGGCAATGATCTAGACCCTGGTTCAGATCCAGCTAAGGACATTTGTTAATCTCTAAAATGAGTAGTAGGATCATCTGAGCACAAAGGCCGTCCTCCTCTTTGGTCCATGTCACAGACCTAATTCAGACCTAATCCAGGCCAATCCAGACCTGGGTAATAACCTGCTGACGGACAAAGTGAAGTCTGAAGTTTTAACTCTTCTCTTTCTTCTCTTCTAGGTTCCTGGGGAGGTATGAGGACTACCAGCTTCCTGCTGCTCAGCGCTTGTTGCTCGACTGTTGGTAGTTAATCTGCGTTCAGCTTCATACTCGGTGTGACGTCCCTGTTGTGTCCCCGTCAGTCCCGCGGTCAGAGGAACCTCCACCTGGACAGGAACTTCTTCCTGCGGAACGCCTCCTCCGCTCGCTCCGAAACCTTCATCAACCTGCGAGAAGTCTGTAGCCGCTTCTGCCTCCCGCCGGGGGAGTACCTGATCATCCCGTCCACCTTCGACGCGCACAAGAACGGAGACTTCTGTGTCCGCGTGTTCTCCGAGAAGCAGGCCGAGTTCCAGTAAGTTCAACTCTTCTGGGACCTGTGAAGAAGCTCAGGAACTCTGCTGAGAGCAACATCAGGAACCAGGTCTTCTCTGCTCTGTATTCTATACCTGGAGACGATTGTCCTCTGAAGCTGCTGTGTTTTTCTCTGCAGAGAGCTGGACGACCCCATCGAGTCCCGAGTGGAAAAGGTGAGACTTCCCTCCAGAACTTTACCTGGTGAACTTCCTCCTGACTGGAGACATAACAGACGAACCTCGGTTTCAGATCGAGATCGATGAAGACGATGTGGATGATCGGTTCAGAGGTCTGTTTGGACAGCTGGCGGGAGGGGTGAGTTTACGTCTATGTACCTGAGGTATGCCTGTGTACAGGTCTATATACCTGAGGTATGCCTGTGTACAGGTCTATATACCTGAGGTATACCTGTGTACACGTCTATATACCTGAGGTATACCTGTGTACACGTCTATATACCTGAGGTATACCTGTGTACACGTCTATATACCTGAGGTATACCTGTGTACACGTCTATATACCTGAGGTATACCTGTGTACACGTCTATATACCTGAGGTATACCTGTGTACACGTCTATATACCTGAGGTGTGTGTGTGTGTGTGTACATGTCTATATACCTGAGGTATGTGTGTGTGTGTGTGTGTGTGTGTGTGTGTGTGTGTGTGTGTGTGTGTGTGTGTGTGTGTGTGTGTGTGTGTGTGTGTGTGTGTGTGTGTGTCTATATACCGGAGTTATACTTGAGTCTCTGTGCTGCAGGACTGTGAGATCTCAACATTCGAGCTCCAGAAGATCCTCAACAAAGTGGTGACCAAACGTGAGCGACTCGGAAAATTGTTTTTTACCTTCGGGTTTGGGTCTGAAGGGGTTCAGGTGTATCTTCAGATGTGAAGGGGTTCAGGTGTATCTACAGGTGTGAAGGGGTTCAGGTGTATCTTCAGATGTGAAGGGGTTCAGGTGTATCTACAGGTGTGAAGGGGTTCAGGTGTATCTTCAGATGTGAAGGGGTTCAGGTGTATCTTCAGATGTGAAGGGGTTCAGGTGTATCTACAGGTCTGAAGGGGTTCAGGTGTATCTTCAGATGTGAAGGGGTTCAGGTGTATCTACAGGTGTGAAGGGGTTCAGGTGTATCTGCAGGTGTGAAGGGGTTCAGGTGTATCTACAGGTGTGAAGGGGTTCAGGTGTATCTACAAGTGTGAAGGGGTTCAGGTGTATCTTCAGGTGTGAAGGGGTTCAGGTGTATCTACAGGTGTGAAGGGGTTCAGGTGTATCTTTAGGTGTGAAGGGGTTCAGGTGTATCTACCGGTGTGAAGGGGTTCAGGTGTATCTACAAGTGTGAAGGGGTTCAGGTGTATCTTCAGGTGTGAAGGGGTTCAGGTGTATCTTCAGGTGTGAAGGGGTTCAGGTGTATCTACAAGTGTGAAGGGGTTCAGGTGTATCTACAAGTGTGAAGGGGTTAAGTGTATCTACAGGTGTGAAGGGGTTCAGGTGTATCTACAAGTGTGAAGGGGTTCAGGTGTATCTTCAGGTGTGAAGGGGTTCAGGTGTATCTTCAGGTGTGAAGGGGTTCAGGTGTATCTACAGGTGTGAAGGGGTTCAGGTGTATCTTCAGGTGTGAAGGGGTTCAGGTGTATCTTCAGGTGTGAAGGGGTTCAGGTGTATCTACAGGTGTGAAGGGGTTCAGGTGTATCTACAGGTGTGAAGGGGTTCAGGTGTATCTACAGGTGTGAAGGGGTTCAGGTGTATCTACAGGTGTGAAGGGGTTCAGGTGTATCTTCAGGTGTGAAGGGGTTCAGGTGTATCTTCAGGTGTGAAGGGGTTCAGGTGTATCTTCAGGTGTGAAGGGGTTCAGGTGTATCTTCAGGTGTGAAGGGGTTCAGGTGTATCTTCAGGTGTGAAGGGGTTCAGGTGTATCTTCAGGTGTGAAGGGGTTCAGGTGTATCTACAGGTGTGAAGGGGTTCAGGTGTATCTTCAGGTGTGAAGGGGTTAAGGTGTATCTTCAGGTGTGAAGGGGTTAAGTGTATCTACAGGTGTGAAGGGGTTCAGGTGTATCTACAGGTGTGAAGGGGTTCAGGTGTATCTTCAGGTGTGAAGGGGTTCAGGTGTATCTTCAGATGTGAAGGGGTTCAGGTGTATCTACAGGTGTGAAGGGGTTCAGGTGTATCTACAGGTGTGAAGGGGTTCAGGTGTATCTACAGGTGTGAAGGGGTTCAGGTGTATCTACAGGTGTGAAGGGGTTCAGGTGTATCTACAGGTGTGAAGGGGTTCAGGTGTATCTTCAGGTGTGAAGGGGTTCAGGTGTATCTTCAGGTGTGAAGGGGTTCAGGTGTATCTTCAGGTGTGAAGGGGTTCAGGTGTATCTTCAGGTGTGAAGGGGTTCAGGTGTATCTACAAGTGTGAAGGGGTTCAGGTGTATCTACAAGTGTGAAGGGGTTAAGTGTATCTACAGGTGTGAAGGGGTTCAGGTGTATCTTCAGGTGTGAAGGGGTTCAGGTGTATCTTCAGGTGTGAAGGGGTTCAGGTGTATCTTCAGGTGTGAAGGGGTTCAGGTGTATCTACAGGTGTGAAGGGGTTCAGGTGTATCTTCAGGTGTGAAGGGGTTCAGGTGTATCTACAGGTGTGAAGGGGTTCAGGTGTATCTTCAGGTGTGAAGGGGTTCAGGTGTATCTACAGGTGTGAAGGGGTTCAGGTGTATCTGCAGGTGTGAAGGGGTTCAGGTGTATCTACAGGTGTGAAGGGGTTCAGGTGTATCTACAGGTGTGAAGGGGTTCAGGTGTATCTTCAGGTGTGAAGGGGTTCAGGTGTATCTACAGGTGTGAAGGGGTTCAGGTGTATCTTCAGGTGTGAAGGGGTTCAGGTGTATCTTCAGGTGTGAAGGGGTTCAGGTGTATCTACAGGTGTGAAGGGGTTCAGGTGTATCTACAAGTGTGAAGGGGTTCAGGTGTATCTTCAGGTGTGAAGGGGTTCAGGTGTATCTTCAGGTGTGAAGGGGTTCAGGTGTATCTACAAGTGTGAAGGGGTTCAGGTGTATCTACAAGTGTGAAGGGGTTCAGGTGTATCTTCAGGTGTGAAGGGGTTCAGGTGTATCTACAGGTGTGAAGGGGTTCAGGTGTATCTTCAGGTGTGAAGGGGTTCAGGTGTATCTTCAGGTGTGAAGGGGTTCAGGTGTATCTACAGGTGTGAAGGGGTTCAGGTGTATCTACAGGTGTGAAGGGGTTCAGGTGTATCTACAGGTGTGAAGGGGTTCAGGTGTATCTACAGGTGTGAAGGGGTTCAGGTGTATCTTCAGGTGTGAAGGGGTTCAGGTGTATCTTCAGGTGTGAAGGGGTTCAGGTGTATCTTCAGATGTGAAGGGGTTCAGGTGTATCTTCAGATGTGAAGGGGTTCAGGTGTATCTTCAGATGTGAAGGGGTTCAGGTGTATCTACAGGTGTGAAGGGGTTCAGGTGTATCTACAGGTGTGAAGGGGTTCAGGTGTATCTACAGGTGTGAAGGGGTTCAGGTGTATCTACAGGTGTGAAGGGGTTCAGGTGTATCTACAGGTGTGAAGGGGTTCAGGTGTATCTACAGGTGTGAAGGGGTTCAGGTGTATCTTCAGGTGTGAAGGGGTTCAGGTGTATCTTCAGGTGTGAAGGGGTTCAGGTGTATCTACAGGTGTGAAGGGGTTCAGGTGTATCTACAGGTGTGAAGGGGTTCAGGTGTATCTACAGGTGTGAAGGGGTTAAGTGTATCTTCAGATGTGAAGGGGTTCAGGTGTATCTACAGGTGTGAAGGGGTTCAGGTGTATCTTCAGGTGTGAAGGGGTTCAGGTGTATCTACAGGTGTGAAGGGGTTCAGGTGTATCTACCGGTGTGAAGGGGTTCAGGTGTATCTACCGGTGTGAAGGGGTTCAGGTGTATCTACCAGTGTGAAGGGGTTCAGGTGTATCTACCAGTGTGAAGGGGTTCAAGTGTATCTACAGGTGTGAAGGGGTTCAGGTGTATCTACAGGTGTGAAGGGGTTCAGGTGTATCTACAGGTGTGAAGAGGTTCAGATATATCTTCAGGTGTGAAGGGGTTCAGGTGTATCTACAAGTGTGAAGGGGTTCAGGTGTATCTACCAGTGTGAAGGGGTTAAGTGTATCTACAGGTGTGAAGGGGTTCAGGTGTATCTTCAGATGTGAAGGGGTTCAGGTGTATCTACAGGTGTGAAGGGGTTCAGGTGTATCTACAGGTGTGAAGAGGTTCAGGTGTATCTTCAGGTGTGAAGGGGTTCAGGTGTATCTTCAGGTGTGAAGGGGTTCAGGTGTATCTTCAGGTGTGAAGGGGTTCAGGTGTATCTACAGGTGTGAAGGGGTTCAGGTGTATCTTCAGGTGTGAAGGGGTTCAGGTGTATCTACAGGTGTGAAGGGGTTAAGTGTATCTTCAGATGTGAAGGGGTTCAGGTGTATCTACAGGTGTGAAGGGGTTCAGGTGTATCTTCAGGTGTGAAGGGGTTCAGGTGTATCTACAGGTGTGAAGGGGTTCAGGTGTATCTACAGGTGTGAAGGGGTTCAGGTGTATCTACAGGTGTGAAGGGGTTCAGGTGTATCTTCAGATGTGAAGGGGTTCAGGTGTATCTACAGGTGTGAAGAGGTTCAGGTGTATCTACAGGTGTGAAGGGGTTCAGGTGTATCTACAGGTGTGAAGGGGTTCAGGTGTATCTACAGGTGTGAAGGGGTTCAGGTGTATCTACAGGTGTGAAGGGGTTCAGGTGTATCTTCAGGTGTGAAGGGGTTCAGGTGTATCTTCAGGTGTGAAGGGGTTCAGGTGTATCTACAGGTGTGAAGGGGTTCAGGTGTATCTACAGGTGTGAAGTGGTTCAGGTGTGAAAAGGTTCAGGTGTATCTCCAGGTCTGAAGGGTGTACCTCTTTGTCTCTGAAAGATTCGGACATCAAGACCAACGGCTTCAGCCTCTCAACGTGTCGCAACATGATCAACATGCTGGACGTATCCTTCAGACTGAACCGTGAACCTGTTTGTAGTTCAGGTGAGAACCGGTTCAGGTGAAAACCGGTTCAGTCACAGAAAGCTGCCGCAGTGGCTGCTGGGTAAAATAATACAGGTGTCACTTCCTGAACTGTTGCTGCAGAAAGACGGCAGCGGTAAACTGGGTCTGGTGGAGTTCAAAGTGCTGTGGACCAAAATTGAGAAGTACCTGGTGAGTGAAACCAGTTTAGGTCCTCGGGAACCCAGAACCAGGTCTTTCTAAAGTCCGTCCTCTCTGTGTGACAGAACGTCTACCGCGAGAAGGACGTGGACAACTCGGGCACAATGAGCTGCACGGAGATGAGGACGGCCGTGGAGGAGGCCGGTAACTCTTCATCAGGACGTCTTCATCGCCTCCTGCTCACATTCACTTCTGTGCACACAATATGTATGTCGGTGTTGTACTCGGTAGACCTGTGACCTCTGACCCCTGCTGCAGGGTTCAGGCTGAACAACCCGCTGCACCAGGTGCTGGTGGCTCGGTACAGTGATCCAGAGCTCACCATCGACTTCGACAACTTTGTGAGCTGTGTGGTTCGTCTGGAGAACATGTTCAGTGAGTCCTCCTCTTCATCATGGTGGCTCTTCTTCCTCTTCATGATGATGATGGTGATTCCTCCTCTTCACAGACACGTTCGACATGCTGGACAAAGACAACTCAGGAACGGTTGAGTTCAGCCTGATGGAGGTAAGCTCCACTGTGAATGTTGAACACATGACAGAGACCTCCGGAGCCTCCGGGGCACATGGAGGCCCCAGAGGCTCCGGAGCGTTTCCACTGCTGGACCAGAGGACGTAGATCTTTGAACACTCACTGAGTTGTAAGTATAAAATGTTCCGCGATGGTTAAACGTGAACGTTCTTCTGCAGTGGCTGAATGCAACTCTGATCTGAGGACCTGGACCAGCCGGATCCGGATCACAGCAGAACTATTGTCCATGTGGTGAATGGTACTCATGAGGGATGTTATGGACCATGGCGCTCCACTCCGGTCATGATGTAATCAATGGTTAGCTGTAATGGAGCTCAAAGGGTGTTCTATCAATGTTCAGTCTAGCAGTTACAGATCTGTCACTAATGCCTAAAAGATATCTGTAACCAGGTACTAAATCTGTTGTTAATCCCTTAAAAATAAAGACAATTAAGTGAATAAGTCTGAGAAGTGGGTTATTGTAAATCAAAATGTAAAGTTTAGATTATTGATAATGTTGCTATAGATATATTCAACTCAGTTTGTCTTGTATAGTCCAAGCTCAAATTATGCTTAAAGAGTTTAACAATCTGTACACAGACACTACATTACATTACTATATATTACATTACTACTATATATATTATATTAAATCACATTACTATACATTATACATTACATTACTGTATATTGTATTATATTACATCACATTACTATATAGTATATTACATTACATTACTGTATATATTATATCCACTGTTCCCGACCCCCATGCGACACATGGTCGCATGGGGGTCGGGAACAGTGCCCATAGACTGGCAGACCGAGGTGGTGGTTCCCATCTTCAAGAAGGGGGACTGGAGAGAGTGCTCGAACTATCGTGGTGTCACACTGCTCAGCCTCCCGGGAAAAGCTTATGCCAGGGTGCTGGAAAGGAGACTCCAGGGTGCTGGAAAGGAGACTCCAGGGTGCTGGAAAGGAGACTCCAGGGTGCTGGAAAGGAGACTCCAGGGTGCTGGAAAGGAGCTCCGACCGCTTGTCGAACCTCTGATTCAAGAGGAGCAGTGGATCGCCTTTCTGCTGTTTGCAGACGATGTGGTCCTGTTTGCTTCCTCGGACCGTGACCTCCAGCATTCGCTGGGGCGTTTTGCAGCCGAGTGTGAAGCGGCAGGGATGAGGGTTAGCGCCTCCAAATCCGAGGCCATGGTTCTCTGCCGGAAACCGGTGGATTGCTCCCTCCAGGTGGGGACAACATGCCTGCCCCAAGTGAAGGAGTTCAAGTACCTCGGGTCTTGTTCACGAGTGAAGGTAAGGTGGAGCGAGAGATCGACAGGCGGATCGGTGCGGCTGCAGCAGTAAAACAGCCGCTGTACCGGTCCGTCTTGGTGAAGAGGGAGCTGAGCAGGAAGGAGGAGCTCTCTATTTACTGGTCGTCTACGTTCCAACCCTCACCTATGGTCACGAACTCTGGGTCAGGACCGAGAGAACGAGGTCGCGGATACAAGCGGCCGAAATGAGCTTCCTCCGTAGTACTCAGCCGGGCTCAGCCTGAGGGATAGGGTAAGGAGCTGAGGTTCCTCTGTAGGGCTCAGCCTTAGGGATAGGGTAAGGAGCTGAGGTTCCTCTGTAGGGCTCAGCCTTAGGGATAGGGTAAGGAGCTGAGGTTCCTCTGTAGGGCTCAGCCTTAGGGATAGGGTAAGGAGATGAGGTTCCTCTGTAGGGCTCAGCCTTAGAGATAGGGTAAGGAGATGAGGTTCCTCTGTAGGGCTCAGCCTTAGAGATAGGGTAAGGAGATGAGGTTCCTCTGTAGGGCTCAGCCTTAGAGATAGGGTAAGGAGCTCGGACATCAGGAGGGAGCTTGGAGTCGAGCCGCTGCTCCTTCGTATCGAAAGGAGTCAGCTGAGGTGGTTCATCTCATCCGGATGCCTCCTGGACGCCTCCCATTAGAGGTCTTCCAGGCACGTCCAACTGGGAAGAGGCCCCGGGGAAGACCCAGGACACGCTGGAGGGATTATATCTCCCGGCCGGCCTGGGAACGTCTCGGGTCCCCAGAACGAGCTGGAAAATGTTGCGGGTGAGAGGGAAGCCTGGGTCGGTCTGCTGGGTGCTGCCACCGCGATAAGCGGATAAGCGGCGGAAAATGGATGGATGGATGTGTTATTACATCACATTACTATATATATATTATATTACATTACTGTATATTATACATTACATCACATTACTATCTATCTATCTATATCTATATATCTATATATATATATATATATATATATATATTACACATTACATCACATATTACATCAAGCTTCTTTTATAGCACTGACCTACAGGATGTTGTGTAGCATGGACCTACAGGATGTTGTGTAGCACTGACCTACAGGATGTTGTGTAGCATGAACCTACTAGATGTGTAGCACAGTTCAGTCTTGTGGGTTCAGGTGCTGTGTGACATCACTGAAGTGTCAGTCAGCAGATTACAGATCAGTTATTAAAAATAAAGAAGCCCGTGAATTAGTCTGATAAACGCTTTATTGTAAAAAAAGTAAAGTTCAGCTTTATACAACATAAGTTATAAATAGTCAACATGTCGTCCATAGAACTGCAGCTTAGGGGCGGGGCTAAAGTCACCTGTACCTCGAGTACGACCCTCTGTGTTCCAAAGTGTTTAACAGGTGTTTCAGGTATTTTGTCCACCCTGCAGCAGAGGGAGGCTCCGCCCACTACTCAGGCCCCGCCCTCCCTCTGTGACATCATGGTTGTGTCTTCTGGTGGGCGAAGTCCTCCGCCCACCTCAGAGCCTCGGTGATGTCACCGCAGCTTCCTGTTCCCTTGGCAACCACCGCGGAGCCCCCGGCCGCACCCCCGAGGTGACGACACACCGCGACCGCCCAATCAGACGCCGACAGGGACGGCGAGTCCTGAGGAGAGAGAGGACAGCCAATGAGACGCTTCCAGTGGAGCCCCGCCCCCTGTGATGTCAGCGACGGGTGCGTCATCGTTACCTTAGGGACCTGACAGGCACACAGAACCTTCCCAGAATGCCTTTGGGCAGCAAGCAGCATCACGTGACTGTGAGGAGCGGCGGCGCTCAGCTGGTTCACCGTCTTCATCAAAACCTGACCGGAGACAGTGTGATGTCATCAGTGTGATGTCATCAGTCTGCTCACAGGTGTGATGTCATCATCTTACCGACAGAGAGTCCGTCTCCACAAAGTCCACCTGCAGCTCCTTTCTGCCGTTCTTTTCCAGCAGAGCCTGAGCCTTCAGGGCAGCCTGCAAAGCATGATGGGAAACCAGTCAGAGAAAGGTGAGTCCCAGGTAAGTCCCAGGTGAGTCTCAGGTGAGCGTTCACCTCTCTCGTCTCCAGTTTCCTGACGGTGGTGTTGCTGGTCCTCTGCAGAGCTCGGAGGCGACCCTGCAGGTCTCTGCGCTGCCACTGCGGGATGGGGGTGTGGTCTACAGCCTGACAGACACGACGCAGGGCGACAAGACATCACTGAACAGGTACACGGCACATCAGAGGCTGCAGTGTATTATGGGTAATGGACCTACATCAGACAGGACTCCGACCTCTTTGGAGAAACGCTGAGCGGCGGCGAGGCTGGAGGGGGCGGAGCCTGTCAGTCTGGCTGCCAGAGAGTCAACTTCCTGACACAACACCTGGCCCTGCTCGCGCGCCTAAAGGCAACAACAACATGACAACAACATAAACAACAACAACACGGACAACAACATGGACAACAACAACATAAACAACAACAACACGGACGACAACAACATAAACAACAACATGGACAACAACATAAACAACAAGGACGACAACATGGACAACAACAATATGGACAACAACATAAACAACAACATGGACAACAACAACATGGACAACAACATAAACAACAACAACATGGACCACAACACAAACAACAGGGACAACAGATGGAGTACAAGTAGCTGTTCCTCCTCTTCCGCCTAGTTCTACTGTTTGTGCTAAGCTAGGCTAAGCTAAGCTAGGCTAAGCTAAGCTAGGCTAGCTAGTCACCGACCCGCTGTGCCTCCCGTCCCGTCACAGCGACAATACGACTGACTCCTTTCACCATCTGTCTCTCAGAAACGATCAGCAGGTCCTCGATGGCTCCGGTCTGCAGCAGGTGACTGACCACAAACAACAGGTGACATCATCAGGACCAACAGGTGAGGAGGTAAACAGGTGAGCAGGTGAGTTTCAGTCTTACGTTCCACAGCAGAGCTCTACAGACGTTTCATCGTCCAACAGTTCAGAGACCGCCACCGCCAAGGACACCACCCGAACCGGGTCCGGATACACCTGCAGACAGACAGGCCGTCAGTGTACCTGCAGTCCGACAGACAGGAAGACAGACAGGAAGACGGACACACACCTCGTCCACTGTCCTCAGCCCCTGGATGCTCCTGGCTTCCTGCAGAGGAAGCTCCTGGCTGTGAACGATCTGATTGGCTGAGATGATGTCATTAACACACCTGTCTACCTGCTGCAGCTGAAAGACGTCCAGTGAACTCTGAGGACAACAAATACATACAGTGAACACTCAGGTGAGTGTTCTGCAGCGATAATACACAGCATGACATCACATGTCAGTGCAGGTGGGAAGGGAGACCTATGGTGACTCTAACTCTGACTTATGGTGACTAACTAACTCTAACTCTGACTTATGGTGACTAACTAACTCTAACTCTGACTTATGGTGACTAACTCTAACTCTGACTTATGGTGACTAACTCTAACTCTGACTTATGGTGACTAACTAACTCTAACTCTGACTTATGGTGACTAACTCTAACTCTGACTTATGGTGACTAACTAACTCTGACTTATGGTGACTAACTAACTCTAACTCTGACTTATGGTGACTAACTCTAACTCTGACTTATGGTGACTAACTCTAACTCTGACTTATGGTGACTAACTAACTCTGACTTATGGTGACTAACTAACTCTGACTTATGGTGACTAACTAACTCTGACTTATGGTGACTAACTAACTCTAACTCTGACTTATTGTGACTAACTCTAACTCTCACTTATGGTGACTAACTAACTCTAACTCTGACTTATGGTGACTAACTGACTCTAACTCTGACTTATGGTGACTAACTCTAACTCTGACTTATGGTGACTAACTCTAACTCTGACTTATGGTGACTAACTAACTAACTCTGACTTATGGTGACTAACTAATTCTAACTCTGACTTATGGTGACTAACTAACTAACTCTGACTTATGGTGGCTAACTAACTCTAACTCTGACTTATGGTGAATAACTAACTCTAACTCTGACTTATGGTAACTAACTCTAACCCTGACTTATGGTGACTAACTCTAACTCTGACTTATGGTGACTAACTAACTCTGACTTATGGTGACTAACTAACTCTGACTTATGGTGACTAACTAACTCTGACTTATGGTGACTAACTAACTCTAACTCTGACTTATTGTGACTAACTCTAACTCTCACTTATGGTGACTAACTAACTCTAACTCTGACTTATGGTGACTAACTGACTCTAACTCTGACTTATGGTGACTAACTCTAACTCTGACTTATGGTGACTAACTCTAACTCTGACTTATGGTGACTAACTAACTAACTCTGACTTATGGTGACTAACTAATTCTAACTCTGACTTATGGTGACTAACTAACTAACTCTGACTTATGGTGGCTAACTAACTCTAACTCTGACTTATGGTGAATAACTAACTCTAACTCTGACTTATGGTAACTAACTCTAACTCTGACTTATGGTGACTAACTAACTCTAACTCTGACTTATGGTAACTAACTCTAACCCTGACTTATGGTGACTAACTCTAACCCTGACTTCTGGTGACTAACTCTAACCCTGACTTATGGTGACTAACTCTAACCCTGACTTATGGTGACTAACTCTAACCCTGACTTATGATGACTAACTCTAACCCTGACTTATAGTGACTAACTCTAACCCTGACTTATGGTGACTAACTCTAACCCTGACTTATGATGACTAACTCTAACCCTGACTTATGGTGACTAACTCTAACCCTGACTTATGGTGACTAACTCTAACCCTGACTTATGATGACTAACTCTAACCCTGACTTATGGTGACTAACTCTAACCCTGACTTATGGTGACTAACTCTAACCCTGACTTATGGTGACTAACTCTAACCCTGACTTATGGTGACTAACTCTAACCCTGACTTATGATGACTAACTCTAACCCTGACTTAGAGTAAATATCTCTACCCTCGCTCCCAGAGTCAGTGACGGTGTGAAGCTGTTGACCTTGACACTGAAGTCGAAGCGAAGCCGCTCTGCAGACACATGAGATCCTCTCTGCTGAACCGAAGGACCCAAAACTTTCCTCAGAGCAAAGTTCAGGATGTGAGTCGCTGTGTGGTTCACCATGCAGGACAGTCTGTGGACCTGAGAGACAGACAGGTAGACAGACAGTGAGGCATGCAGACAGCTCTCTTTCAGGCCTCTATGTAATGTGCTCACGATGGTTACCTGGTCCAGGTGTAGCTGGACCAGGTCTCCGGTCTTCAGGGTGTCGGCTGCAGTGACCTGATGGACCACGTACCCCCCTGCCAGGACCACGGCCTCCACGGGGTACAGGACGTCCTGAGGGACAGTACGCACACACACACACACACACCTGGAGTCAGACCTCAGCTGGACCCGGCGGGCCGTCTTCCCATGATGCATTGCAGCTGACCTGCAGCCCGTCCCGGGTGAAGAAGCCCAGGTCATGTGACTGCCCCCCCTGCTCCGCGTAGAAGCAGGTCCGGTCCAGGACGACCCCACAGCGCTGACCTTCAGCGACCTCTGAGACCAGAGCCTGCCCGTCATGCAGAGCCAATACTGCTGCACGGCATGCTGGGAACACTGGGAACAAACCACTAAGATTACCTGTCTAGACAGGTGAGACACCAGTTCAGCTCCTGCGAGACAACTGGAGACCACCGGAAGACTACTGGGACTAAACGAGAGACAGACGGACAAGTGGTACCGTAACGGTCCTGATCCAGTCTGTACTGGTACTTGAGGCTATCGTCAGTGTGAGGGACACCGAGACGCTGCAGGTCTGCCAGGCTGAGGACGTCCAGGGTCACCTGAGACCGGAGACCCGACCCGAGACCAGACGGCACCTGAGACAGACACATGAGAGACAGACACCTGAGAGAAAGACGGCCCCTTCATAACCAGGAGCCTCATGGGAGTTCAGGCTCAGATGTTTCCATTAAAACACATCAGAGTGAGACCTCACCTTTTGGTTCTCTGCCATCAGGCGGTCCAGCTCCTTACGGTCCACCTGGACCCCCTTTTCCTCCAGCATCAGGTCCACCAGGTCCAGAGGGAACCCCAGATCCCTGTGCAGAGACCAGGCCACCGAGGCTGGACCACGAGACAAGAGACAGGTGTCACGGACCGGGCCTCACCGGGTCACGCGGTTGCGTTACCGGGATAGGAGTCGAAGGAGCAGATGGAGGGACCGACCTGGGAAGACGCCATGTTTGTAGTCCTTTCTTTGGAGCGCCCGGTGGATCAGCCTGCTGCCCCGCTGCAGAGACGACAGGAAGTGAGCCTCGTTCTCGTTGATGACGTCCATGATCTGAAAGAGCAACGGCTGCTGATGACCACTTCCTGTTATGAAATGTAATGTTACCCAAATCTCCCCAGGGACTAAACTACCACGTAGGAAGCTGCTCCACATGGTTCTGCTGCTACTCAGGAAGTGAGACTCACCCTGTCGGCCTCCCGGTGCAGCTCTGGGTACGCATCCCCCTGCAGACAACAGGGCATGTTTAACAGAGCGCTCAGTTCTCCGTTGTGTGAAACGGGTCAGTGAACGCCCCTCTGCTGGATCCCTAAGAGTCTGAGGATGACTTCCAGAACTCCGTTTAATCCCTGAGATGCTTTAGTCAGATGCATGATGGGAAATGGATCTTACCAGTATGTGGGCGACAGTAGGAACCAGGCTGGCCAGCGCTCCCTGAGGAGCCCGAAGGACCTCGACAGAGAACCGAACCGCCCGCCGCAGAACCCTCCTCAGCACCAACCTGCAGAACGAAAGAACACAAAGAGTGACGCTGGCCGGGGAACCGGCCGTCCTGGCAGCTGATTGGTCGGTGGCTCACTCGGCTCCGGACATGCCGGGGTGGACTCCGTCAGCGATGCAGACCGACAAGGTGCGGACATGGTCGGCCACCACGCGGTACGCCGTGTCCACCCGCCCCTGGTCCGCCGCGCCTGTCCGGCCGCCGTACACGCCCACCCTCGAGCTCTGGGGAAGCACAGGAAGCTGTAAATCACACCTCACTTCAGGTGGACTGGTGGGAAGGTGGACTGGTGTGAAGGTGGACTGGTACCTGGTGGATGGCTTTGAGCAGCGGGGTGAACAGGTCCGTGTCGTAGTTGGATCTTGTCCCCTGCAGGATGCTCACCAGTCGCTCCAGTCCCATACCAGTATCCACACTGAACCGGGGCAGCGGCTGCAGACTGTGGTCCAGCTCCCTGACACAAACACCAACCCTTTAGACTGGGAGCTGACCAGTACCACAAGCAGGTGTGAACTGGTTTCATATGAAACAGAAACTGTGTCCAGACCTGTTGTACTGCATGAAGACCAGGTTCCAGATCTCCACCACGTCAGGACTGTCGGCATTGACGAGCGCCGCGGCGTCCCGCCCCCCCACGTGGTCGTAGTGGATCTCGGTGCAGGGCCCACACGGGCCCGAGTCCCCCATCTCCCAGAAGTTCTCCTTCAGGCCAAACGGCAGCAGGCGAGCCGCAGGAACCCTGAGGAGGAGACCAGAACCCTGAGGAGACCTGAACCCTTGGGAGGAGACCTGAACCCTTGGGAGGAGACCTGAACCCTTAGGAGGAGACCTGAACCCTGAGGAGGAGACCTGAACCCTGAGGAGGAGACCAGAACCCTGAGGAGGAGACCAGAACCCTGAGGAGTATATTTTCATGAGAGAAGAAAAGGATCCTCCTCCTTGAGGTTGGAGCCGGTTCGATGGCGGTCGCCCTGCGTGCTGACCAAACCACTTCCTGCTCTTGCGGTCTCAGCGCTGACACTTTGCTCGTGTTCGGAGGAAATAAAATACCAGAACGAGAGAAGTTGTTGGGCTAAACTATCCTGGCGGCTGCCTCCAGTTTATGATTCAGGTTCTGAGAGCTGATTGGTTCAGGTCTGCGACCTGAACCAATCAGCTCTCAGCGTGCGACCTACCCGAGCTCCAGCCAGATGTTCCTCGTCTCTTCGTCCGCCGGCACACCGGACGCAGCGTCTCCAGAGAAATAGGACACGTACAGTCTGTCTGCAGACATCCCATAATGCTCTGTGAGGAGAGTCCACGCCATGGAGCACGCCTCCTCCTGCAGGCACAACAACATTGTGGTGTTACACAGAGCTCCTCCTCCTGCTCCTGCTCCTCTTCCTGCTGCTCCTTCTGCTGCTCCTCCTCCTCACCTTGAAGTAGTCTCCAAAGGACCAGTTCCCCAGCATCTCAAAGAAGGTGTGATGGTAGAGGTCGCGTCCCACGTCCTCCAGGTCGTTGTGTTTTCCTCCGGCCCTGACGCACTTCTGAGTGTTGACGACTCTCTGATAGGACGCCATCTCACTGCGGGGGGGGGCGGTGCCCAGCAGGACCGGTTTAAACTGGAACCAGAGACCACAGGAGGACTGGTTTAAACTGGAACCAGAGACCACAGGAGGACTGGTTTAAACTGGAACCAGAGACCACAGGAGGACTGGTTTAAACTGGAACCAGAGACCACAGGAGGACTGGTTTAAACTGGAACCAGAGACCACAGGAGGACTGGTTTAAACTGGAACCAGAGACCACAGGAGGACTGGTTTAAACTGGAACCAGAGACAACAGGAGGACTGGTTTAAACTGGAACCAGAGACCAGAGGAGGACTGGTTTAAACTGGAACCAGAGACCAGAGGAGGACTGGTTTAAACTGGAACCAGAGACCAGAGGAGGACTGGTTTAAACTGGAACCAGAGACCACAGGAGGACTGGTTTAAACTGGAACCAGAGACCACAGGAGGACTGGTTTAAACTGGAACCAGAGACAGTAAATGATACCCGGTGAAACCGGTCCGACGGACCCGAGAACAAACTCCTCCCAGAAGGAAGCCACCCTCTTGCTGTGGTGCAGCTCATCATTCTAACTTTAATAATAACATAATTGTATGTTTTAGGTGCTTTCCTGATGAAAATAAAGAATAAACGTGGAGGAACAAAGTAAAACAAATAAGTTTATATGAATACAATGTGAGTGAAATTTATTAACCCTTTATTGTGCAAGCAACCCTGCACGATAAAGTGTGATCACATGTATCACATGTGAAATACAGATATCAAAAAGATATAAATACTACGGAAGGTTTAGGAGGAACCTCCAAAGTGCAGTTTGTCCCAAGGGGGGCATCATTAACTGGGACACCAAATGTCTCTGGTCCCTGAGAGGCTGCAGGGGGTTCATGTTCTCACATAGTTCTGATCACAGTAATCAATACATCAGTACCTTCATAACGAGGATTACTTGTCCTAATGAGCGGTCGCCCCGTTACCAAAAGGTCACCGGTTCGATCCCCCATAGCTCACACGTTGCCGTGTCTCTGAGCGGGACTTGAACCCGGCTGCTCCTGAACCACGACGGTTCATGCACAGAACAAGTTCCCAAAAGGATCAATAACGTGAATGTTTCTTATTTGTTTTCAATCTAAAGTGAAATACTTCCCTCTGAGATCATACAAATCAGTACAAATACTCAAGTACAAGTACACCTTAAGTACTTGAGGAGTATAAATGGCAATACTACAAAATAAAAGTCGTCACGTTAAATTTGACCAGATGTCAGGAGCAGTGGCGAGCTCTTATTTTGAAAAGCTAACAGCTTGTTGTAGGACCGGACAGGACCGGACCGGTCCTCGCTGACCTGGTTCATGCCGGCGTTGACGAACAGCAGGCTGGGGTCCCCTCTGGGCCGGACCGGGGAGGACGGGACCAGGCGGTGTCCGTGCTGGACCCGGAAGTAGTCCAGGAAGGAGTCGCGCACCCAGGCAGCGGGCTTCTCCGGAGGGGCGACGCCGCAGAAGGAGCGCTCTGAGCGGGCAGAGGAGCACGGCGACCCGCTGAGCCTCCGCAAGACCAGAACCATGGAGACCCGAACCAGGGGCACCGTAACCATGGAGACCCGAACCATGGTGACCTCGCAGGCTACAGGCTGCACGTTGCGCACGCGCACTCGGAGTCCTTCTTCTTCTCACGTAGTCGTGTCGGCGCTGCCGCCCCCTGCTGGCCCGCCGGGGCATCGCGAGGACGTGATGGAGAACACGTCACTGCTTCACTTGATTGGAGTTCTGATTATGAACGATATAAACATACTGATCCGCCCATACTCACGCTCAAACTCTTAGTTATATGATGATCGACACACACGTCAATATACACAGATAGTACATGACGAGTGCGAACAGTACATATATCCTCAAGTATATATTAATTTGTGTACTACTGCCAGCAGGCACATTTAAATGAATATAATCTGATGCATGTGGGAGATGAGGCTCTTAAAACGAGCCCATACGTTCCCCAACGATGACGCATTCAACATATGTTGATGCTCATGTCTGGCAGCAGCAGTGTCATGCTGTGTTCACAGAAAACTGTTGTGGATATTCACAACAGTTTGCTGGAGACTGGGCCTCAGGGTCCTGAAGGGTGGAGACTGGGCCTCAGGGTCCTGAAGGGTGGAGACTGGGCCTCAGGGTCCTGAAGGGTGGAGACTGGGCCTCAGGGTCCTGAAGGGTGGAGACTGAACTCATGATAATCTCTTGCTCCTCAGCGGAGAAAAAAAAGGCTGTTCCTCTGAGTTTATTCCATTGTACTGTTCGAACATCATCTCGCTAATTTGAGATGGATAATAGAACATTTGATTGACTTTGTTGAGCCAGGTTTGAGGATATTATCAATAAACACGTATAAATAAACACAATACAGTGATCATAACAATAACAACAGACAGGGTCAATAAACACTTTATATATAGAGATAAAGATGTAGATATTTCTGACCGTCTCGGGGGTCCTGAACGCAGCGGCGGCGCCGCACGCTCATCAGCCCTGATTAGACTCACCTGTGGGCGTGAAGGCAGCTCGTGCAGCGGCGTCTGGACCAGAGCAGTGGACCGAGACACCGAGGGCCAGGACGCCGTGTTACCGGGAATACCGAGAGCCCCGCGCAGCGTGTCGGGATGCAGAAAGGCCTGAAGAAGTACTTCGTCAACATGGACGAGTACCTGTGCAGCCTGGGCCTCTACCGGAAGATGGTGGCGCGAGACGCGTCCAGTCTGTTCAGAGCCGTGTCCGAACAGGTGAGCTGAGGCGGCCTGTGGGGTCAGAGGTCAGACTGAGAGCTTTAATATTCACTGTGTGTGTGTGTGTGTGTGTGTGTGTGTGTGTGTGTGCGCGCGTGTAGTTGTATTACTCCCAGAACTACCACCAGAGGATCCGTCAGGACTGCGCCGACTTCATGAGAGCCAACATATGCAACTTTGAACCGGTTAGTTAACAGTGGGGAGGAGGGGTTAGTTAAGGACACTAGTGGGAAGGAGGGGTTGGTTAAGGACACTAACGGTTGGTTAAGGACACTAGTGGGAAGGAGGGGTTGGTTAAGGACACTAGTGGGGAGGAGGGGCTGATTATGGACACTAACGGTTGGTTAAGGACACTAGTGGGAAGGAGGGGTTGGTTAAGGACACTAACGGTTGGTTAAGGACACTAGTGGGAAGGAGGGGTTGGTTAAGGACACTAGTGGGGAGGAGGGGCTGATTATGGACACTAACGGTTGGTTAAGGACACCAGTGGGAAGGAGGGGTTGGTTAAGGACACTAGCGGGAAGGATGGGCTGGTTAAGGACACTAACGGTTGGTTAAGGACACTAGTGGGAAGGAGGGGTTGGTTAAGGACACTAGCGGTTGGTTAAGGACACTAGTGGGAAGGAGGGGTTGGTTAAGGACACTAGCGGTTGGTTAAGGACACTAGCGGGAAGGATGGGCTGGTTAAGGACACTAGCGGGAAGGATGGGCTGGTTAAGGACACTAGCGGGGAGGAGGGGCTGGTTAAGGACACTAGCGGGGAGGAGGGGCTGGTTAAGGACACTATTGGGGAGGAGGTGTTGGGTAAGGACACTAGTGGTTGGGTAAGGACACTAGTGGTTGGTTAAGGACACTAGTGGGAAGGAGGCGTTGGTTAAGGACACTAGCGGGGAGGAGGGGCTGGTTAAGGACACTATTGGGGAGGAGGTGTTGGTTAAGGACACTAGTGGTTGGTTAAGGACACTAGCGGGGAGGAGGGGCTGGTTAAGGACACTAGTGGGGAGGAGGGGCTGGTTAAGGACACTAGCGGTTGGTTAAGGACACTAGTGGGGAGGAAGGGCTGATTAAGGACACTAGCAGGGAGGAGGGGCTGGTTAAGGACACTAGTGGGGAGGAGGTGTTGGTTAAGGACACTAGTGGTTGGTTAAGGACACTAGTGAGGAGGAGGGGCTGGTGATGGACACTAGTGGGAAGGAGGGGCTGGTTAAGGACACTAGTTGGGAGGAGGGGCTGGTGATGGACACTAGTTGGGAGGAGGGGCTGGTGATGGACACTAGTTGGGAGGAGGGGCTGGTGATGGACACTAGTTGGGAGGAGGGGCTGGTGATGGACACTAGTGGGGAGGAGGGGCGGGTTAAGGACACTAGTTGGGAGGAGGGGCTGGTGATGGACACTAGTTGGGAGGAGGGGCTGGTGATGGACACTAGTTGGGAGGAGGGGCTGGTTAAGGACACTGGTGAGGAGGAGGCGCTGGTTAAGGACACTAGTGGCTGGTTAAGGACACTAGCGGGGAGGAGGGGCTGGTTAAAGACACTAGTGGGGAGGAGGGGTTGGTTAAGGACACTAGCGGTTGGTTAAGGACACTAGCGGTTGGTTAAGGTTGGTTAGTGGGGTGGCTGTTTAAGGACATTAGGGGGTTGGTTAAGGACTCTGATGTTTGGTTAAGGACATCAGAGTTTGGTTAAGGACTCTGGGGGTTGGTTAAGGACACCAGTAGTTGGTTAAGGACACTAGGGGGGTTGGTTAAGGACACCAGTAGTTGGTTAAGGACACTAGAGGGGTTGGTTAAGGACACCAGTAGTTGGTTAAGGACACTAGGGGGGGGGGGGTGGTTAAGGACACCAGTAGTTGGTTAAGGACACTAGGGGGGGTTGGTTAAGGACACTGGGAGGTTGGTTAAGCTGACTAGTTCAATTTCAGTTGGTCTGTTGTGTCTTTCAGTTTGTTGAAGGTTCATTTGAGAAGTATCTGGAGCGTCTGGAGGACCCCAAGGTGAGTTGTTGTGACCTTTGACCCAGTCTACAGTGTCGCGTTGTGACTTTTTACCCTCCGGTCTACAGTGTCGCGTTGTGACTTTTTACCCTCCGGTCTACAGTGTAGCATTGTGTGACTTTTTACCCTCCGGTCTACAGTGTAGCATTGTGTGAACTTTGACCTTTCATTCTACCGTGTAGCATTGTGTGAACTTTGACCTTTCATTCTACAGTGTAGCATTGTGTGACCTTTGACCTTTCAGTCTACAGTGTAGCATTGTGTGACCTTTGACCTTTCATTCTACAGTGTAGCATTGTGACCTTTGACCTTTCATTCTACAGTGTAGCATTGTGTGACCTTTGACCCTCCGGTCTACAGTGTAGCATTGTGTGACCTTTGACCCTCCGGTCTACAGTGTAGCATTGTGTGACCTTTGACCCTCCGGTCTACAGTGTAGCATTGTGTGAACTTTGACCCTCCAGTCTACAGTGTAACATTGTGTGAACTTTGACCCTTTGGTCTACAGTGTAGCATTGTGTGAACTTTGACCCTTCGGTCTACAGTGTAGCATTGTGTGAACTTTGACCCTTCGGTCTACAGTGTAGCATTGTGTGACAGTGTTTTTTTTTAGGAGACTGTGGGTCAGGTGGAGATCAAGGCTCTGTCTCAGCTCTACAGGTGAGAATCACTCGGGTACACCTGATTTAATAGTAAATACTAGATACTGCAGACTACATATGTATACTAGACACGCAGACAGATTATAAACTGCAGACTACAAGCTATGAGATATAGACTACACACTAAAGACTGCAGATACTACAAACACAGATTATATGCTGCAGACTACAGATGCTGCAGACTACAGATGCTGCAGACTACAGATGCTGCAGACTACAGATGCTGCAGACTACAGATGCTGCAGACTACAGATGCTGCAGACTACAGATGCTGCAGACAGACTATAAGATGCAGACTACAAGCTATGGACTAAAGACTACAGATACTACAGACTAGCGTGTCTGTCGTACATACGTGTTTTCTGGGTGCAGACATTGCTTCCTGATCTACCGTTACCCGGGGAAACCTGCGACGGTGATCTCAGAGGACGACTTTGTTGACAAGGTAAAGAAGGTTGTTGTTGTTTAGGCAAAACGGAAAAAAGTAAAATGGCAGTATTTTCCACAAAGTGGGTCAAATGTTCAGTTGTAAGAGGTTTTAAAATACTGTGTTCGGACTGCTCTATTTATCATGCTGGGTTCTCCTCACTGGGTTCTCCTCACTGGGTTCTCCTCACTGGGCATCTATATAAATGTTTATTCATTCAAATAAACTATTGTCTCTTGTTCATTTGTGTCATTTAAGGTTTACTGTATGCTTTGAATCCTCAGATTTCACTAGATGTTTGCTCATGGACATTGGGTTTAAAACGTGGACATTGGGTTTAAAACGTGGACATTGGGTTTAAAACATGGACATTGGGTTTAAAATGTGGACATTGGGTTTAGCTCAGGGGGATGAGAGGTCGTTACCACAAGGTAGCCGGTTCGATCCCCAGTTCACACGTGGAAGTGTCTCTGAGCACGACACTCAACCCCTCGTTGCTCTCCGGCGCCTCACAGGCCCGCTGCTCCTTCATCAAGGACGGTCAAATGCAGAGAAGAATTTCCCCAAGGGGATTAATAAAAGTGTATGTTTTTTGTTTTTTTTTAAACGTGGACATTGGGTTTAAAATGTGGACATTTAAAACGGACATAAAACATGTGTATGAACCCTGTTATGGTCTCTTTGTTGCCGAGGTGACGCTGTGTTGCTCCATCAATGGTCACTACGACATCGTTTACCCGAGGACCTACCCCGTCTCTGCTGCCCTCTGCCAGTGTGAGTACTGTGAGTGTGCGTGAATACTGTGTACATAGAGTGTGCGTGAATACTGTGTACATAGAGTGTGTGTGAATAATGTGTACATAGAGTGTGTGTGAATACTGTGTACATAGAGTGTGTGTGAATACTGTGTACATAGAGTGTGTGTGAATACTGTGTACATAGAGTGTGTGTGAATACTGTGTACATAGAGTGTGTGTGAATACTGTGTACAAAGAGTGTGTGTGAATAATGTGTACATAGAGTGTGTGTGAATACTGTGTACATAGAGTGTGTGTGAATACTGTGTACATAGAGTGTGTGTGAATACTGTGTACATAGAGTGTGTGTGAATAATGTGTACATAGAGTGTGTGTGAATAATGTGTACAAAGAGTGTGTGTGAATAATGTGTACATAGAGTGTGTGTGAATAATGTGTACAAAGAGTACTGTGAGTGTGTGTGAATAATGTGTACATAGAGTGTGTGTGAATAATGTGTGCAAAGAGTGTGTGTGAATAATGTGTGCAAAGAGTGTGTGTGAATAATGTGTGCAAAGAGTGTGTGTGAATAATGTGTGCAAAGAGTGTGTGTGTGTGTGTGTGTGTGTGAATAATGTGCAAAGAGTGTGTGTGTGTGTGTGTGTGTGTGTGAATAATGTGCAAAGAGTGTGTGTGTGTGTGTGTGTGTGTGTGAATAATGTGCAAATAGTGTGTGTGTGTGTGTGTGTGTGTGTGTGTGAATAATGTGCAAATAGTGTGTGTGTGTGTGTGTGAATAATGTGCAAATAGTGTGTGTGTGTGAATAATGTGCAAATAGTGTGTGTGTGTGTGTGTGTGTGTGTGCAGCTCTTTTCTATGAGCTGCTCTACACTCAGGTGTTTGGGTTTGAGGAGGCGGAGCTCTGTCAAGCCATGGAGGCTTTCAGGGTTGGAGGTCGTCGCTATAGAAACAGCCCATCAGTGTGTAGTGACGTTGACTTTGGCTACGACACACCTGAGGACCGATGTCACAGGTACACACTTCCTCATCACCTCCCGTTTGCTCACCTGTCCAGTGCCATCATGTTGTACTCGGTGTGTTTGTTTGTTCTCCAGGGAGGAGGCGGGTGGCGCCGCTGACGATAAACAGAACGCTGCGACAGCCGAGACGAAGGTGAGGGACTGGCGCTGATGTCATGTGACCGTATCGGAGGTTATTGTGGTTTTTATTGTCTCCTCAAAAGGACTGACCCTAGTCTGACCTAAGACGCGCTACACAAAAACAAAATGCATGTTTCATTGTCCTATCCTGAAAGCTGCATTGATCCTTGTTTTTATTGGTCAGCCTCCTGCAGAAGCCCCGCCCCCTGCCAGACTGTCTCTTCCTTATAAGGTCATGAAGTCTCTGGATGGAGAAGCGTACCGAAACCTGGAGTTTGATGTGTGGCAGGACACCTGTAAAGGTACGAGTCCTGGAGAGGAACCGCACACTTCATGTTTTTTACTTTTATACTCACCATTAATATTAATAATGACCAATGTTTATATGACAGAGATGCAGAAGACGGACTACATGGTGTTTGCAGGGAGGCAGTACTTCCTGGGAGACAAGTGTCAGGTAAAAGAAATACTACTGCTGCTCCTAGTTAAAATACTGTGTACTGTTGTGCTGCTCCTCGGTACGGTGGCCTGATAAGGACATCTGACTCTACCTGGGACCTTTTATACTTGTAGTACTCTGAAGGATTCAATGTACCTGGGACCTTTTATACTTGTAGTACTCTGAAGGATTCAATGTACCTGGGACCTTTTATACTTGTAGTACTCTGAAGGATTCAATGTACCTGGGACCTTTTTATACTTGTAGTACTCTGAAGGATTCAATGTACCTGGGACCTTTTTATACTTGTAGTACTCTGAGGGATTTAATGTACCTGGGACCTTTTATACTTGTAGTACTCTGAGGGATTCAATGTACCTGGGACCTTTTATACTTGTAGTACTCTGAAGGATTCAATGTACCTGGGACCTTTTATACTTGTAGTACTCTGAAGGATTCAATGTACCTGGGACCTTTTTATACTTGTAGTACTCTGAAGGATTCAATGTACCTGGGACCTTTTATACTTGTAGTACTCTGAGGGATTTAATGTACCTGGGACCTTTTATACTTGTAGTACTCTGAAGGATTCAATGTACCTGGTATAACCCTAACCCCTCAAGGAGTTCAGTTAACCAATAGACTTGCTCCATGTCCACGTACATCTGTTTGTCTCAGGGGTCTTCATCATTGTAACCGTGTGTCTCAGGGGTCTTCATCATTGTAACCGTGTGTCTCAGGGGTCTTCATCATTGTAACCGTGTGTCTCAGGTGCGTCTGGAGCCGAAGGGGAAGTACTACAACGCCTTCATCCAGGAAGTAGGAACCCACCCGTCTGCCGTCACCGTCTTCATCGAGGAGCTGGGAGAGAAGTAACACTCGCCATGTCTTCATCCATGTCATGTCATCAGTCATGTCCTCATCCATGTTCTCATCCATGTCATGTCTTCATCCATGATCTCATCCATGTCATGTCTTCATTTATGTCCTTAGTCATGTCTTCATCCATGATCTCATCCATGTCATGTCTTCATCCATGATCTCATCCATGTCATGTCTTCATCCATGATCTCATCCATGTCATGTCTTCATCCATGATCTCATCCATGTCATGTCTTCATCCATGATCTCATCCATGTCATGTCTTCATCCATGATCTCATCCATGTCATGTCTTCATCCATGATCTCATTCATGTCATGTCTTCATCCATGATCTCATCCATGTCATGTCTTCATCCATGATCTCATCCATGTCATGTCTTCATCCATGTTCTCATCCATGTCATGTCTTCATCCACGTTCTCATCCATGTCATGTCTTCACCCATGTCCACATTCATGTCTTTATTCATGTCTTCATCTCATTCATGTCTTCATTCATGTCCTTCTGTCTCAGACACCTGGTTCCTCTGACGGATCTGAAACCAGTCAATCCAGTTCCAGCCTGGAACGTTGCTGCTCCGACCAGGAAGGGAGACCTTGGTTTGTTCCTGTTGAGGTCCACTTTGTGTCCCCTCTCCAGATGTTTGGTCTCATACCTTCTGTCTCTACTGTCCCTGTCTCTACTGTCCGTGTCTCTATTGTCCATGTCTTCATGTCTCTACTGTCCATGTCTTCATGTCTCTACTGTCCATGCCTTCATGTCTCTACTGCCCATGCCTTCATGTCTCTACTGTCCATGTCTCTATTGTCCATGTCTTCATGTCTCTATTGTCCATGTCTCTATTGTTCATGTCTTCATGTCTCTATTGTCCATGTCTGTACTGTTCATGTCTTCATGTCTCTATTGTCCATGTCTGTACTGTTCATGTCTTCATGTCTCTATTGTCCATGTCTGTACTGTCTATGTCTCATGTCTCTATTGTCCATGTCTCTATTGTCCATGTTTCCATGTCTCTATTGTCCATGTTTCCATGTCTCTATTGTCCATGTTTCCATGTCTCTACTGTCCATGTCTTCATGTCTCTATTGTCCATGTTTCCATGTCTCTATTGTCCATGTCTCTGTTGTCCATGTGTCCATGTCTCTGTTGTCCATGTTTCCATGTCTCTGTTGTCCATGTTTCCATGTCTCTATTGTCCATGTCTCTGTTGTCCATGTTTCCATGTCTCTGTTGTCCATGTTTCCATGTCTCTATTGTCCATGTTTCCATGTCTCTGTTGTCCATGTCTTCATGTCTCTATTGTCCATGTTTCCATGTCTCTACTGTCCATGTCTTCATGTCTCTACTGTCCATGTCTTCATGTCTCTATTGTCCATGTTTCCATGTCTCTGTTGTCCATGTTTCCATGTCTCTATTGTCCATGTTTCCATGTCTCTATTGTCCATGTTTCCATGTCTCTATTGTCCATGTTTCCATGTCTCTATTGTCCATGTTTCCATGTCTCTATTGTCCATGTCTCTATTGTCCATGTTTCCATGTCTCTATTGTCCATGTTTCCATGTCTCTATTGTCCATGTCTCTATTGTCCATGTTTCCATGTCTCTACTGTCCATGTCTTCATGTCTCTATTGTCCATGTTTCCATATCTCTACTGTCCATGTCTCTACTGTCCATGTCTTCATGTCTCTATTGTCCATGTCTTCATGTCTCTATTGTCCATGTCTTCATGTCTCTATTGTCCATGTCTTCATGTCTCTACTGTCCGCGTCTTCATGTCTCTATTGTCCGCGTCTCTATTGTCCGCGTCTTCATGTCTCTATTGTCCATGTTTCCATGTCTCTATTGTCCATGTCTTCATGTCTCTATTGTCCATGTCTTCATGTCTCTATTGTCCATGTCTTCATGTCTCTATTGTCCATGTTTCCATGTCTCTATTGTCCATGTTTCCATGTCTCTATTGTCCATGTTTCCATGTCTCTACTGTCCATGTCTTCATGTCTCTATTGTCCATGTCTCTATTGTCCATGTCTTCATGTCTCTATTGTCCATGTTTCCATGTCTCTATTGTCCATGTTTCCATGTCTCTACTGTCCATGTCTTCATGTCTCTACTGTCCATGTCTCTACTGTCCATGTCTTCTTCATGTCTCTACTGTCCATGTCTTCATGTCTCTATTGTCCATGTCTTCATGTCTCTATTGTCCGCGTCTTCATGTCTCTATTGTCCGCGTCTTCATGTCTCTATTGTCCGCGTCTTCATGTCTCTATTGTCCATGTCTTCATGTCTCTACTGTCCATGTCTCTATTGTCCATGTCTCTATGTCTCTACTGTCCATGTCTCCATGTCTCTACTGTCCATGTCTCTACTGTCCATGTCTCTACTGTCCATGTCTCTACTGTCCATGTCTCTACTGTCCGCGTCTTCATGTCTCTATTGTCCATGTCTCTACTGTCCGCGTCTCCATGTCTCTATTGTCCATGTCTCTATTGTCCATGTCTCTATTGTCCATGTCTCCATGTCTCTACTGTCCATGTCTCTACTGTCCATGTCTCTACTGTCCGCGTCTTCATGTCTCTATTGTCCATGTCTCTACTGTCCGCGTCTTCATGTCTCTATTGTCCATGTCTCTATTGTCCATGTCTTCATGTCTCTATTGTCCATGTCTTCATGTCTCTATTGTCCATGTCTCCATGTCTCTATTGTCCATGTCTCCATGTCTCTATTGTCCATGTCTCCATGTCTCTATCGTCCATGTCTCTATTGTCCATGTCTTCATGTCTCTATTGTCCATGTCTCCATGTCTCTATTGTCCATGTTTCCATGTCTCTACTGTCCATGTCTTCATGTCTCTACTGTCCATGTCTTCATGTCTCTACTGTCCGCGTCTTCATGTCTCTACTGTCCGCGTCTTCATGTCTCTACTGTCCGCGTCTTCATGTCTCTACTGTCTGCATCTTCATGTCTCTACTGTCTGCGTCTTCATGTCTCTACTGTCCGCGTCTTCATGTCTCTACTGTCCGCGTCTTCATGTCTCTACTGTCCGCGTCTTCATGTCTCTACTGTCCGCGTCTTCATGTCTCTACTGTCTGCGTCTTCATGTCTCTACTGTCCATGTCTTCATGTCTCTACTGTCCATGTCTTCATGTCTCTACTGTCTGCGTCTTCATGTCTCTACTGTCCATGTCTTCATGTCTCTACTGTCTGCGTCTTCATGTCTCTACTGTCTGCGTCTTCATGTCTCTACTGTCCGCGTCTTCATGTCTCTACTGTCCGCGTCTTCATGTCTCTACTGTCCGCGTCTTCATGTCTCTACTGTCCATGTCTTCATGTCTCTACTGTCTGCGTCTTCATGTCTCTACTGTCCGCGTCTTCATGTCTCTACTGTCCGCGTCTTCATGTCTCTACTGTCCATGTCTTCATGTCTCTACTGTCCATGTCTTCATGTCTCTACTGTCCGCGTCTTCATGTCTCTATTGTCCATGTCTCTACTGTCCGCGTCTTCATGTCTCTATTGTCCATGTCTCTATTGTCCATGTCTTCATGTCTCTATTGTCCATGTCTTCATGTCTCTATTGTCCATGTCTCCATGTCTCTATTGTCCATGTCTCCATGTCTCTATTGTCCATGTCTCTATTGTCCATGTCTCCATGTCTCTATCGTCCATGTCTCTATTGTCCATGTCTTCATGTCTCTATTGTCCATGTCTCCATGTCTCTATTGTCCATGTTTCCATGTCTCTACTGTCCATGTCTTCATGTCTCTACTGTCCATGTCTTCATGTCTCTACTGTCCGCGTCTTCATGTCTCTACTGTCCGCGTCTTCATGTCTCTACTGTCCGCGTCTTCATGTCTCTACTGTCTGCATCTTCATGTCTCTACTGTCTGCGTCTTCATGTCTCTACTGTCCGCGTCTTCATGTCTCTACTGTCCGCGTCTTCATGTCTCTACTGTCCGCGTCTTCATGTCTCTACTGTCCATGTCTTCATGTCTCTACTGTCTGCGTCTTCATGTCTCTACTGTCCATGTCTTCATGTCTCTACTGTCCATGTCTTCATGTCTCTACTGTCTGCGTCTTCATGTCTCTACTGTCCGCGTCTTCATGTCTCTACTGTCTGCGTCTTCATGTCTCTACTGTCTGCGTCTTCATGTCTCTACTGTCCGCGTCTTCATGTCTCTACTGTCCGCGTCTTCATGTCTCTACTGTCCGCGTCTTCATGTCTCTACTGTCCGCGTCTTCATGTCTCTACTGTCTGCGTCTTCATGTCTCTACTGTCCGCGTCTTCATGTCTCTACTGTCCATGTCTTCATGTCTCTACTGTCCATGTCTTCATGTCTCTACTGTCCATGTCTTCATGTCTCTACTGTCCATGTCTTCATGTCTCTACTGTCCGCGTCTTCATGTCTCTTGTCTCTTCTGCCAGACACGGACTCTCGTGGTCAGCGACATCACCGTCATCGTTACTTCAGGAAGTCTCGTGGCAGTAGTGGGTTGAAGGGGGCGGAGCTCCTGATGCCGCCGCCATCCTACGGCCCGCCGACCTCCGTCCTGCCCCCCCGCTTCCAGCCAGCGGGCCGCCCGCCCCCCCCACTGTCCCCAGGAGCCATGACCTACGACCCCTATGCCCCCCCCCACCACCACCACCACCACCACCACCCAGCCAGACCGCCTCGCTACGGGGCGTCCAGGTGGGACGAGCAGACGACACCTGGAGGTCACCTGTAGGTCACTTGAACTCAGGAACTTGTCTGATTAACTCCTGTGTGCGTCTGTGTTTCTTTTTCTCATGGATTCTGGTCAGAAGCTCCACCCGTTTCCTGAACCGTCACCTGATTGGTCCTCAGTTGACCTATTACCACCCTGGAAGGAGATATTACCACGACTACGAGAGCTATGCCTTCAGGTCACGGTAAACGACACACATGCACGCACCTCCACACAGGTGCTCACGGTCCGGTGACCACAGGTGAACTATTGTGTGTGTGTGTGTGTGTGTGTGTCCAGTCGCAGCCGCCGGCAGCTGGCGGCAGCTCTGAATAAAGACGGTCAGTACGGTTTTCCCGCGGAGGCCGAGGAGCCGTCTGACCTTGACGCCACCATCACCTTCTACCAGCTGGACGAGGGCGACGCCGGCTTCCCCCCGCTGCCGGTGAGACCCCCCCACCTCCCCAGAGTCTGATCCAGCAGCACCACTATGATGGATCTGGGACTGATGCGTGTCATGTGGCTCCTCCCTCAGGGCCCAGCTGTGGCCGCGCCCCCCTCCCTGGGAGCCCCGCCCCCTCCGCCTGGCTCCTCCTACAGGGTTCAGAGAGGCGCTGCCCCCCCCGCACCTCCACCTGGGATGACCCCTGTGTGTTCATCAGAGGAGGACCAGGAGGACGCCAGCACCGTGGAGGTCCAAGGTAAAGCCACTCTTCACTCTTCTGACGCTCGACTGAAGCCTTTTAGTGACTCGGCAGGAAGTCATTTTGATCTGCTTCCTGTGTGTTCGTCAGCAGAGTACACGGAGGACTACATCTACATGTCTCAGGGTGAGTACCTGGATCTGACTTCACTGGGAGAGGACAGGAAGTGATGCCGTCTTAATGTGACCTGTTTCAGATCAGAACTACCAGACCTCTGGTGTTTACGCTGATGCTGAGCCTGCCACTAGCCAGGTAGCACACCTGACACCTGCTATCAGTGATGTCACATGATCATGAAGTTCAGACAAAATAATGTCTATCTTTTTTTGAAAGGACGACCAGGAAAGAGGAGCTGCTGACTCTCCACCGAGACAAGAGATGAGCTACAGCTACACACAGCAGGTACACACAAACTATTTACACACAGCAGGTACACACACACACACTATTTACACACACTATTTACACACAGTATTTACACACAGCAGGTACATACACACACGCACTATTTACACACAGCAGGTACACACACAAACCATTTACACACACTATTTACACACAGCAGGTACACACACACACTATTTACACACAGCAGGTACACACACAAACCATTTACACACAGCAGGTACACACACACACTATTTACACACAGCAGGTACACACACAAACCATTTACACACAGCAGGTACACACACACTATTTACACACAGCAGGTACACACACACTATTTACACAAGCTTTGAAGCCTCGACTCTCTGAAGCTTCCTGTATTGTGACAACATCCGTCCTGATTGGTTCTGTGTTTCAGGTGGTGAAGCCTTTAGTCATCTGCTCTTCACCCTCCTCTTCCTCCTCCTCACCCTCTTCTCCATCACGTGTCCCTGCAACTGCACACCTGCCAGCAGCCACACAGACGCGCTCAGGTACACACACATACACACACGCTCAGGTACACACACATACACACACGCTCAGGTACACACACACACACACACGCTCAGGTACACACACATGCTCAGCTACACACGCATACACACAAGCTCAGGTACACACATGCTCAGGTACACACATACGCACAATGTGCAATATACCAAATGATATTTTTCTGTCATTAGTTGCTATGGCGATCACAGCTCCCCCCTGGTTGGTTAATGAGCTGGGCGAGCCTCTCTGCACCATGGTGGCTCCGCCCCCTTACTCCTACGACCCCAATGGCAGTGACCTTCCCCGAGGTCAGAGGTCAACATACAACACAGCATGTCACCGCCTGCTTTAGTGTCTGGGTTCACTGTGTGTGTGTGTGTGTGTGTGTGTGTGTGTGTATATAGACTGCAGAGTCCTCCAGTATTACTTCAACTTAGGAGTCCAGGTAAGAGAAGAGCTAACATTACTGATTAACATGACTAATGATTAATGACTAATGACCAACACCCCCACAGTGGTACCATCAGAGCTGCTGGCAGCAGCAGCAGCAGCAGCAGCAGCAGCACCCCGCCCCAGAGCCCTCCTACCCCTACCAGCACTACGCCCCCTACCTGAACCAGGAGCCCCTCCATGGTACGCCTGCTCTGATCTCAACATCTCCGCCTCCTTTATCCCAATGTCTCCGCCTCCTTTATCCCAATGTCTCCGCCTCCTTTATCCAAACTCATGCTTTCTGGTCTTATGCCTCCAGCTACCCCTCATTTGTACCCAGAGACGACGCGAGGCCTCCATCAGCCCCCCTCCTACTACCCAGAATGCACCAGAGGAGGGGAGGGACCCACGGATGGCCACGGCGGTTAGTACGTTCTGTTGGATAGTCTTTAAGTGTCCGTTTTAGGTTCACATGAAAATATTTATTAAGATATCTGAAATATCTCAGTCTCAGGGTGCAGCCCAAGTCTCTTAACTGGAGAGATGCAAGGAAACCATACGAGAGAGGACGCAAGGAAATAGAATGTTTAATGAGATGTCCTTTCCTCTGAAGCGTCACGTGAAGCAACGTCTGTTGCTGATGATCACATGTGGTCAGATGTCAACCCTCCCTCAACCCTCCACACTCCCTCCTCCATCAACCCTCCCTCCTCCATCCTCCCTCAACCCTCCACACTCCCTCCTCCATCCTCCCTCCACCCTTCACACTCCCTCCTCCATCCTCCCTCCCTCCTCCACACTCCCTCCACACTCCCTCCTCCATCCTCCCTCAACCCTCCACACTCCCTCCTCCATCCTCCCTCAACCCTCCACACTCCCTCCTCCCTCAACCCTCCCTCCTCCATCCTCAACCCTCCACACTCCCTCCTCCATCCTCCCTCCACACTCCCTCCTCCACACTCCCTCCTCCATCCTCCCTCAACCCTCCACACTCCCTCCTCCATCCTCCCTCAACCCTCCATCCTCCCTCAACCCTCCACACTCCCTCCTCCATCCTCCCTTCACCCTCCACACTCCCTCCTCCATCCTCCCTCAACCCTCCATCCTCCCTCCATCCTCTCTTCACCCTCCACACTCCCTCCTCCATCCTCCCTCCACCTTACCTCTTCCTGTTTCTCGGCTGGAAAGTGCTCCAGGTTAGTTTTCAAAGAATAAACAAAGTCACAGACGGTGACTTTCTGTTTATTCTTTAAAGGCAGACTATGACTTCCTGTTGGATCTGATTTCAGACCTCATTGCGACCATTTATTCACATGTTAGTAAATATATATTTATGTGTTCTGTCTTCATTATTAATGATCCGGTCCTGCAGCAGAGAGAAGAGCTCCAGAGGTCTTGCTCCTGACTTGAGTGACAACACTGGAGGCATCCTCTCATCTAATGTGATCTGCTCTGTCTCCTCCATCAGGCCCCGCCCCCTCGGGGGAAGGTTCCTCCTCGTCGAGCCCCGCCCCTCTAGGCTCCATCCCCTCTGCCCACCTGTACCCAGATCAAACGCACCCTTCTACCTCGCTACTGCACCTGCCGTACGAAGCTCCGCCTCCCGCCACCTACCTGCCCGCGGCCCCTCCTCACCTGACCCACCACTCCTCTTACCACGCCTGCCTTCCATCCTCCACCCACTGGGGGGCGCTGCAGCCCGTGGCCCCCGCTGGGGCCACGCGGGTCTACTGCCCCGCCCCTAACCCCGCCCATGTGGTGGGCTACATTACGGCGCCGACGGCCCACTACATCCCCCCACAAATCTAATGTACCTTTGTGTTCAATGAGCAGTGTTGGCAGCTAGCATAGCAGTTAGCAATTCACAAAATCAAAACAAAGTAAACATTTTAATGTGTCATAAAAAGTGAACAAGTGATTGAAATCTAAAGTCTCCAGTATAGTTTACCTGTTAGCATGTTAGCTTGTGGCTAAGCACATCTTCCTCAGAGCCACTTCCTGTTCAAAAGGTAGTTTATTTAGCTCGTTAAAGTGGATACATAATGTCAGTTTCTTTTGTTTCTGTTTCTTTCTAACGCCCGTCAGCCAATCAGAGTGAGGAGGCGGGGCCAGTCCCTGTTTTTGATGAGGGATCTATTTGTGTTGAATAAAGTTTGTTTCACCAGCTGATGATGATGCTTGTGGTCGTCATGGTAACAGCTCAGTGGGGATCTCCACAGTCCAGAGGTCGCGACCCCCCCGGACCTTCAGCGGCTGCTTGAGCCAGCGGGGGTTTGACAGGTGAGTGAGGTGTTTTTCCCATAGGCCAATCAGAACGGCCGACTGCTCCAGGTGCTGAAGCTCCTCCCCCTGCAGGGAGGCGGGGCAAAGCCAGGTCCCGCCCACGTCCACCAGGCCTGCCACCACGCCGCGTCCAAACCGCTCCCCGGAGTCCCGAAGCGCTCGGATCTGAACCCGGTTCATCCCCAGCGGACCGGCCAGCACCGCCATCCAGTCCTGGTCCTCCCAGTCATGCTGCGCGATGTGGACCCCCAGGGTCCCGCCCTGCAGGGGGGCCAGCAGGGGTCTCCAGCGGCTCTCCAGCGTTTTCACCCCGTCCAGAACCAAGCCGGCGTACGGCTGCCGGAACGACAGGCAGCGCACCTGCACCGACATGTGTGCAAAACCAGCGCGCCTCTGGTTCTGAAGGGTGAAAGAGGTTATTATATATATTAAATAATATTTTAAATGTGAACTTTAATTATAATAAATATACATAATGTTCTGTGTGAGAACGCTGCTTGTGTTTTATGATTTATTTTTTTTAATTTTAATAACCGTGTGTAGACTTAAATACACCGGAAGTCAACATCTAAGAGCCAATCGGCTCTCAGCCAGGCGTTCACATCATGCAGTCGTTGGAGAGCGTGACGTCAGAGCAAGTCGGACACTAATCTACCCAGATTGCGTTGTGATCGGTTTTAATCAAGACCGGCTCATCTGAGCCGGATTAACGTAGTGTACACGTAATGTACTGCGTGTACGCGTAGTGTACATAACGGCCGTTCTTATTATTAATATTGTTAAATGAGCCTGTTAACTCACCTCTCCGACTCTTCTCTTGTTCCCGCTGCTTTCTCACTTCCGCGTTTCTTCTTCTACATGTGAAATGTTTGCAGCTCCGCGTCGCTGCTGCTCTCACAGGGACGGTGTGTTACCATGGTTACACTGTATTCATTCGACTGAACACATGACGTCATGACACGGCACCTTGACCCTCTTCCAGTACAATGATCACTTATGAACATGACGCCGTTTTACTGATAAAGACACTTCTTTCACATTATTTTCACCAACATTCAAAATCACAGAACGAACTGCAAAGATCAATACATTAGCAGATCAATAAATAGGTTTCTTAGTTTATCAGCGGCAAATTAATTGTAGTCATTACAGATGTCATGACATCACAGAGGATGATGTATATGCATTTGTGTATATATATGTATGTATATATGTGTGTGTATATATATATGTATGTATGTATGTATGTTATTGGGACCAGAAAATATATATATATATTTTCTGGTCCCAATCAGAGTCTGTCACATTCAAACTCAGGGTCGGCTTCAAAGGGGCGGGGCATGTGGTCGTCCTCAAAGGGGCGGGGCCTGTGGAGGAGGAAGGCCTCCTTGTTGAGGGGTGGTGACGTGCAGGGTGGGCTCCCTAGGCCGGGGGCGGGGCCAGGGGTTGGGGGAGGCGGGTACTTCTTCTCCGGCCGGGTCACAGGGACTTTAAGGCGCCCGTGGGCGTCGGCCTGGGGCCTGAAGCGTTTCAGCCTCACGGCGTCCCTGGCGTCCCGCGTGCAGGGCAGCAGCACGCCCACGTCCTTACGAAACTTGGAGCTGAGGCCGAAGTAGATGAGCGGGTTGTAGAAGCTGGCCGACTTGGCGAAAAGGCGCGTGAAGATGCTGGTGAGGGTCGGCACGTGGAAGCCACACGCCGACCACATGGACACCACGGCATACGGAGACCACGCCAGGATGAAGGCCGTGCAGATCACGATGGACACCTGCAGGGACCAATCGGAAGCTTCGTGTGAGAGAAGGACAGCTTAGCATGTAGCTTAGCCTCTCGTCCAATGAATCAATAGATCCAAATCTAGATCCAATGAATCAATACGGATGAGTGATGCTGGTCCATCTCTTTTCTGGTCCTACTACCACTCAAAGCTCTTTAACACAGCAGGGTGGAAGGAGCGAGTGTGATGGGAGGAGCTAGCGTGAATCACTACGGCGACTCATGAGGACTCACGATGGTCACGTCTCTCTCGACCCTCCTCTGCCGGTCGCTCAGCCCGCCCCCCATCAGAGCGTTGCCCCTTTTCACCGTGTTGATGATGGACACGTAGCAGAAGAGCATGACCAGCACCGGCAGGAAGAAGCAGAAAATGAAGATGAGGATGATAAAGGACCTGTAGGAGCTGGAGGAGGTGGCTCTGGCCCAGTCGATCTCACAGGTTCCATACCCACGGTCTGGGGGGGAAGGGCACAGAGGGGTCAGAGGTCAGAGATACAGGGTCCAGTTGGATCTGAATCTTTTTACCTTTGTAGCTCCCCCAGCCGAGCAGCGGCGCTCCAGACCAAAACCCCGCCGTGATCCAGATTAGCAGCAGGGCCCCGAACACGCTGGTCCTACTGATGTGACGAGCTGAAACACACAGAATCATCAAAGGCCGTGACCAAGACCGTGACTGTGACCAAGACCAAGACCACGATCGTGACCAAGACCGTGACCAAGACCACAATCAATACTGTGGCCATGTGACCACGATCGTGACCAAGACCATGACCAAGACTATGATTGAAAAGTGAAATGAAAAGTACTTTATTAATCTCCAAGGAGACCAAGACCATGACCATGCTCAAGTCCAAGACCACGATTGTGACCAAGACCATCACCACGAACAAGACCACGATCGTGACCAAGACCACGATTGTGACCAAGACTATGACTAAGACCATGATTGCGACTAAGACCATGACCAAGACCACGATTGTGACCAAGACCATGACCAAGACCAAAACCATGACCATGACCACGAGCAAGATCATGACCAAGACCACAACCATGACCGTGACCAAGATCAAAACCGTGGCCATGTGATTATGATCGTGACCAAGACCATGATCAAGTCCAGGTACACGATCCAGACCAGGACCAGGACTCTGACCTCTGTTGGGGTGGCAGCCTTTGATGTAGCGGGTGATGCTGATCACCGTCAGCGTGTTGATGCTGCTCAGACCGAACACCAGCGTGAAGAATCCGTCCACCTGGACCACAACACAGGAGGGTTACAGGTGCTGACAAGTCTCAGGTGAGTCTCAGGTGAGTCTCAGGTGTACCTGGCAGGTCCAGATGGAGGAGATGAGGTAGTCGCTGTCCTGGAACACGTTAAAGATCTGGATGATGCCTCTGGAGTAGCCGAACACGGAGATGCTGGCGTCGGACACGGCCAGGTTGAAGGTTAGCAGGTCGGTGGGCTGCAGAGCGGCTCTCTGTCTGCACAGCACGAAGAGAACGATGCTGTTTCCAAACCAGGACAACCACCCTGAACGCACCACAGAGACACACTGTCAGGACAACACCCTGAACGCACCACAGAGACACACTGTCAGGACAACACCCTGAACGCACCACAGAGACACACTGTCAGGACAACACCCTGAACGCACCACAGAGACACACTGTCAGGACAACACCCTGAATGCACCACAGAGACACACACACACACACACACACACACACACACACACACACACACAGATAGTACAACACATATTTCCTAAACTTTAATCTGAAACTAAATACATCAAGAGTGTGTGTGTGTGTGTGTGTGTGTGTGTGTGTATATGTGTGTATATATATATATATAAATGTTTGTATATGTGTGTATATGTGTCTATATCCAACAGCAAGAGGTAGACTCTGAAGGTCTCTCCCTGTGGTTGTGTATGTGTGTATATGTGTGTATACACAGCAGCAGGAGGTAGACTCCGATGAAGGTCTCTCCCTGTGGTTGTGTATGTGTGTATATGTGTGTGTATACCCAGCAGCAGGAGGTAGACTCCGATGAAGGTCTCTCCCTGGTCCGAGAGAGGGGGGTCCCGCCCCCCCCCCAGCAGCAGGCTGTTGTTCCTCCAGGGGGCGGAGCCTGCGGCGGCATTTCTAAAGGACATGTTGCTGTGAGAGACTGAGCCACTCTCTGAGGCACAACAGGAAGTCTCTGATAAGCTCAGCTAAATATAGATCACAGATCAGCAGGTGGACTGGCTCCTGACCAGAGCCCCAGGGACCAGGTCAGAGGTCAGGGGTCAGAGGCCAGAGGTTAGAGGTCAAAGCGGTGGAAACAACAGGGCTCTGTACTATCCAACTGGAACCTTAACTATTCCTGACTATACCCTGTGACATTAGGCGGTCAAGGAGAAGTGGTAATTTGAGGTGCTGTTACCCTCCTGGGCTGTAGGTGTCGCTGTTCCCCCAACCGGAAGCAGACCGCGTCGCGTCACTACGTCATCAGCGCTCCACCGCTCTTTCTTCCGCGTGCTAGCAGCAGAACGTCGCAGCTCTTTTCTTGTTGTTGGTGTCACAGAAACAGTAGAGGAAGATGGCTGCTGTCGGGCTGCAGAGGAAGAGGCTCCTGCGGGACGAGGACATGACCAAGGTGGAGTTCGAGACCAGCGAGGAGGTGGACGTCACCCCCACCTTCGACACGATGGGCCTCCGGGAGGACCTACTCCGCGGCATCTACGCTTATGGTACGCCGGGGATACACGCGGCCTCCTGTGGTTTAGCTTAGCATGCTAAAGCTAACTGTTTATCTCCATGATGTTTCAACGAGTTAAAGCTAAATATAAAAGTCAATTCACTGATGTTTCTCTTCATAGTTTATCTAAGCTCCACGTGTATCATGTCTACGTTAGACGGTTTGGTGTTTTATAATGAATCGTTAGCGGCTTTAGTTAGCGTTAGCTTGTTAGCACTAGCTTGTTAGCAGTAGCTTGAGTCAAGCGGAATTATATTGAGCTCCCAGTGGGTCTGCTGGTCTCAGCTCCCAGTGGGTCTGCTGGTCTGCTCGTGGTGGTGCTGAATAACTAATTTGAAGATTTTGTTTTTCAGGTTTTGAGAAGCCGTCAGCGATCCAGCAAAGAGCCATCAAGCAGATCATCAAGGGCCGGGACGTCATCGCCCAGTAAGACCTGAACTACAGCGACCCCTAGTGGGGACTAGCAGCGTTCTGTCGCTGTTCTCTAACCCTGTGGGGACTAGCAGCGTTCTGTCGCTGTTCTCTAACCCTCTCCTCTGTTCAGGTCTCAGTCTGGAACAGGGAAGACGGCCACCTTCTGCGTGTCGGTGCTGCAGTGTCTGGACATCCAGGTCCGGGAGACCCAGGCCCTGATCCTCGCTCCCACCAGAGAGCTGGCCGGACAGATCCAGAAGGTAGCCCCGCCCACACTATCACAGCCGGCCAATTGTCTGTGAGTACTTGTGTCATAGTCTCTGATGGTCTGTCTTTGGTGCGTTCAGGTGCTGCTGGCTCTGGGGGACTACATGAACGTCCAGTGCCACGCCTGCATTGGAGGGACCAACGTGGGCGAGGACATCAGGAAGCTGGACTACGGTCAGCACGTCGTCTCAGGGACCCCAGGACGGGTGTTTGGTGAGTAAGACAAAACCTGCTGCTCGAGAACCATTTAACCAGGGCTCCTTACATGGAGACCTGCTGCTCTAGGACCGCTTAACCCAGGGCCCTTTTCATAAAGACCTGCTGCTCTAGGACCACTTAACTCAGGCTCCTTACATAGAGACCACGTCAAAGGGATCTGCTCCCCTTGCTTGCTAAGTACCAATTTCTTCATACATCTCTGAGCATACTTATTTACATATTTAAACTCTGGCCATGAATGCACCCGAGGACCACTGGAGGCGGACCAAAGCAGTCCTTTAGTTGCTGCTCCAGCATCGTGCTCGTCCACGTGGCTGTGAATCCATTCGCACCTTTGTTGACCCGGTCTGGTCTATGTGTTCAGGTGTACATCTGTCAGGAGGTCGGGTCTCTAGAGACCATGGATCCTTCAGCCTAGTCTCAGTGGGCCCAGTCCTCCTCTGGTCTTGTCTCAGTGGGCCCAGTCCTCCTCTGGTCTGGTCCCAGTGGGCCCAGTCCTCCTCTGGTCTGGTCCCAGTGGGCCCAGTCCTCCTCTGGTCTGGTCCCAGTGGGCCCAGTCCCGCTCTGGTCTGGTCCCAGTCCCGCTCTGGTCTGGTCTCAGTGGTCCCAGTCCCGCTCTGGTCTGGTCTCAGTGGTCCCAGTCCCGCTCTGGTCTGGTCCCAGTGGTCCCAGTCCCGCTCTGGTCTGGTCCCAGTGGTCCCAGTCCCGCTCTGGTCTGGTCCCAGTGGTCCCAGTCCCGCTCTGGTCTGGTCCCAGTGGTCCCAGTCCCGCTCTGGTCTGGTCCCAGTGGTCTCAGTCCCGCTCTGGTCTGGTCCCAGTGGTCTCAGTCCCGCTCTGGTCTGGTCCCAGTGGTCTCAGTCCCGCTCTGGTCTGGTCCCAGTGGTCCCAGTCCCGCTCTGGTCTGGTCCCAGTGGTCTCAGTCCCGCTCTGGTCTGGTCCCAGTGGTCCCAGTCCCGCTCTGGTCTGTTTTCTGGGTTGCTGTGTGTATAGGCAGTTGACGGTTCCACGGATCCTCGGTCTTCCTGGAGGTCTTCCAGAGTTTAGACACTGATCAGAGACCTGAAGAGGGTTCATGGGGTTCTCTGCCTGCAGGTCTGCTATTGGTCCCCTCAGTTAAAGGTGACCAATAGGAAGCTGAGCTGGTTTGTTTCTGCAGATATGATTCGCCGCAGGAGTCTGAGGACCAGAGCCATCAAGATGCTGGTCCTGGACGAGGCGGACGAGATGCTCAACAAAGGTGAGAAGCTGTGAAGTCACATGACTCCTCTACATAGTGATGTCATAGTTAGTCTCTACATGGTGATGTCATAGTTAGTCTCTACATGGTGATGTCATAGTTAGTCTCTACATGGTGATGTCATAGTTAGTCTCTACATGGTGATGTCATAGTTAGTCTCTACATGGTGATGTCATAGTTAGTCTCTACATGGTGATGTCATAGTTAGTCTCTACATGGTGATGTCATAGTTAACCTCTACATGGTGATGTCATAGTTAACCTCTACATGGTGATGGCATAGTTAACCTCTACATGGTGATGTCATGGTTAACCTCTACATGGTGATGTCATGGTTAAATCTGACCCGGTCCAGGTTTCAAGGAGCAGATCTACGATGTGTACCGGTACCTGCCTCCGGCCACGCAGGTGGTCCTGATCAGCGCCACGCTGCCCCACGAGATCCTAGAGATGACCAACAAGTTTATGACAGACCCGATCCGCATCCTAGTCAAACGGTAGACCAGAACCACGGAGACCAGAACCTCGTGTAGTATCCTATAATCATAACCATAAGTACTCGTATGTGTGTACTAATACTCTACATGTGTACTAATACCTCCAGAGACGAGCTGACCCTGGAGGGCATCAAGCAGTTCTTCGTGGCCGTGGAGAGAGAGGAGTGGAAGTTCGACACGCTGTGCGATCTGTACGACACGCTGACCATCACGCAGGCCGTCATCTTCTGCAACACCAAGAGGAAGGTCAGCTGCTGCTCGTCACCTTCACGGGTCACCTGACCAGTGCCGCAAAGCCTTCTGGGTAGCTGAGTCTGTGTGTGTTTCAGGTGGACTGGCTGACGGAGAAGATGAGGGAGGCCAACTTCACGGTTTCCTCGATGCACGGAGACATGCCCCAGAAGGAGAGGGAGTCCATCATGAAGGAGTTCAGATCAGGAGCCAGGTGAGACCTGTGGACCTTGTGGACAAGAACCTGTGGAGCTTGTGGACAAGAACCTGTAGACACTATAGACCAGAACCCGTATACCCTGTAGACCAGAACCCGTATACCCTGTAGACCAGAACCCGTATACCCTGTAAACCAGAACCTGTGGACCCTGTAAACCAGAACTTGTAGACCAGAACTTGTACACCAGAACTTGTGGACCCTGTAGACCAGAACCTGTGGACCCTGTTGCCAGAACTTGTAGACCAGAACCTGTAGACACTGTGGACCAGAACTTGTAGACCAGAACCTGTGGACGGATTGTTCTTCATGACTTGTGTTGCAGTCGTGTGTTGATCTCTACGGACGTTTGGGCTCGAGGTCTCGACGTTCCTCAAGTTTCTCTGATCATCAACTACGACCTGCCCAACAACCGAGAGCTCTACATCCACAGGTACGCATCACTGCACAGGAAGTAGTCCCACAGGTGCACTTCACACCTGCGTCACTGCACAGGAAGTAGTCCCACAGGTACACTTCACACCTGCGTCACTGCACAGGAAGTAGTCCCACAGGTACACTTCACACCTGCGTCACTGCACAGGAAGTAGTCCCACAGGTACACTTCACACCTGCGTCACTGCACAGGAAGTAGTCCCACAGGTACACTTCACACCTGCGTCACTGCACAGGAAGTAGTCCCACAGGTACACTTCACACCTGCGTCACTGATCCATACATGAATAAGATTTAAAAATAATAATCCTCTTGAATAAAAGGTTGCTAGTTCATAGTTGAAGCAAACTGACTTCTGAGCTCCTCCAGGATTGGTCGGTCCGGCCGCTACGGCCGTAAGGGCGTGGCCATCAACTTTGTGAAGAACGACGACATCCGGATCCTGCGGGACATCGAGCAGTACTACTCCACCCAGATCGACGAGATGCCCATGAACGGTACGACCAATCAGTGTGTTAGGATCAATACTTCAGGACCAATCAGTGTGTTAGGATCAATACTTCAGGACCAATCAGTGTGTTAGGATCAATACTTCAGGACCAATCAGTGTGTTAGGATCAATACTTCAGGACCAATCAGTGTGTTAGGATCAATACTTCAGGACCAATCAGTGTGTTAGGATCAATACTTCAGGACCAATCACTGTGTTAGGATCAATACTTCAGGACCAATCAGTGTGTTAGGATCAATACTAATCAATGACGTGTCTCTGCAGTGGCCGATCTGATCTGACCTGGATGCCTCGTGGAGCCCCGCCCCCTCATGGAGCCACGCCCCTTTTTACTTCCCGTATTGTCTTTTTATTTTATCATCAGTTTAACGTTCAAACAACTTTGAGATGTTTTTGTAAATAAAGTTGTTTTGGTTTCACTTCAACGTTCATTTGACTCATTAAAATGTTTTAACATCACTTCTAACTTTAATTTATTTACTGATGATGATGATGCACAGGTCAGTGTCTCCTGAATCCACTCGTCACATGATATCACGTGATCACATGATACTATCATGTATTGTAGTGCGTGTGTTGTGTCTGAGGGTTCTTGATCTATCTTAATCTGGAATCTAACTCAACAATTCAGAATTCTTTCCAATCATTTTATTTTAGACACACAGTTTTACTGCGAAAGGGAACAGGAAGTGACTTGTTACATAATTAGATCAAAGCTACAGGATTAAAACCTAAAAGATTTAATCAAACTATCATCTTTTACAAAAATATTGACTTTCTTTTCTCGCTTTAAACTAAAACTGGACCGGGACCAGATCCTGGACCGGGTCCCTCTAAATGTTGAAGTGCTTTTTTCTTGTTTTCCTGTTTACAGTCTGATCAGTGGGATCAACATCAGATAATTCTGTTTACGACAACATTGTATGTGTCAAAGGCGTTCTGATTGGATAGAAGAGAGGGCGGGACTTAGTCTGGTTTTGCAAAGAAACACAAAGTCCTCCACCGGCCAATCAGAGGCAGGAGCAGAGCATGATGGGAGGGCGTCTACAGGTGGCGCCTGAGGAACCAGATCTCGTTCCTCCGTTGTGGCACGCCGGGGTTCTCGTAGGCCGCCACCAGGTACTCGTCTCTGCGCAGGTCGTCTCTGGCGCCCAGGATCTCCCACAGGAGGCGGATCTGCCGGGTCAGGGTCTCCTCTGTGGTCGCCCCGAAGAACGTCCTGCAGCCAATCGGAGAGCAAAGCGTCACGCGTCAGGAACTGGTAATTACTGTTGCTCTGACAGGACATGAATGCAACACGAAGCTGAAGTTTACCTTTTATCCAGCAAGTGACTTTAACGCTGCATTCAGAGACAGCCTGTGACTAATGCTGCATTCAGGGACAGCCTGTGACTTTAATGCTGCATTCAGGGACAGCCTGTGACTTTAATGCTGCATTCAAGGACAGCCTGTGACTTTAATGCTGCATTCAAGGACAGCCTGTGACTTTAATGCTGCATTCAAGGACAGCCTGTGACTTTAATGCTGCATTCAAGGACAGCCTGTGACTTTAATGCTGCATTCAAGGACAGCCTGTGACTTTAATGCTGCATTCAAGGACAGCCTGTGACTTTAATGCTGCATTCAAGTACAGTCTGTGACTAATGCTGCATTCAAGGTTCTGCTGCTGGTCATGTGATCCTGTGTTTGTTTACAGCGTTTGAGATGATGATGACGCTCTAACCTGACGATGACTCTGATTGGCTGTCTGTACTCGACGGTGACGTCGGGGTCGGTGGGTTGGGGGGGGCGGGTCTGCAACTCTGCCGGCAGGAAGTAGTTCGTTTGGACGTCTTTCTTCAACGCGTCCCCGTCCTCCACGACGGCGTTAGTGACCACCGGCACCGTCAGGCCCAGATACCTGCCTGTAGGGATCAATACTGATCAATGCCATCAATACTGATCAATACCATCAATGCTGATCACATTACACCTACACAATGGGTAAAATAGGTATTAATCACATTGTTCTCAGTAAATATTTTCCTTAAAGGAGTTCTTGATCTGACGTGTTATTGATCAGATGTTGACAATAAGTAATCAATAAATACAAAGAAAACAAACAAATATGTTTAAAGTTACAAAATAATATGAAATGACACAAGTACTGTACACACTGCATTAAATAAATATGTACGTATATACACGATGACCTCTTTCCCACAAAGGTCATGTGATCTGGTGAGTGAAAGAATGATTATGTTTCTGTTTTATACATTTGCAGTCGTATTTAATCATAAACTAGCCACAGCGCTGTAGTTGCTGCTGCACCTGGGGCTGCTGCTGCACCTGGGGCTGCTGCTGCACCTGGGGCTGCTGCTGCACCTGGGGCTGCTGCTGCACCTGGGGCTGCTGCTGCACCTGGGGCTGCTGCTGCACCTGGGGCTGCTGCTGCACCTGGGGCTGCTGCTGCACCTGGGGCTGCTGCTGCTTCGACCCGCGGGTCGGTGCGCGCTGTGTCAAAGTCAGTGAGCGGAGTGGGTCCACTCATGGTGGACTGTCTGAACGCTGTATTGTGTGTTTTCAGTCTGACAGTAACTTCATATAGTGGCGGGGTTAATGGTAGGGGCGGGGTTAATGGGATGGGCGGGGTTAATGGGATGGGCGGGGTCTGACCTGTAGAGTTCTTGTTGCAGATGAAGCGCATCAGTTTCATGAAGCCCATCGAGATGCTCTGTTCATACAGATCCTCTCCTCTCGTCACACAGGCCCAGTGGCCTGCTGGGTAGAGACGCTCCTCATACAGCACCTCCCCCATCTGTAGGAGAGGAGGAGTCATTACATACAGCACCTCCCCCATCTGTAGGAGAGGAGGAGTCATTACATACAGCACCTCCCCCATCTGTAGGAGAGGAGGAGTCATTACATACAGCACCTCCCCCATCTGTAGGAGAGGAGGAGTCATTACATACAGCACCTTCCCACCTGTAGGAGAGGAGGAGTCATTACATACAGCACCTTCCCACCTGTAGGAGAGGAGGAGCACCAGTGTTTACCTTCTCATGACAGGATACTGAGGTGAAGGGCAAGGGCTCCCTCTGCTGGTGGTTGCGGGTCATTTCCTGTATGGGGGCTGTCATTTCTGGAATACACAGGAAGTTAGTGTACAGACACGAGTCACCTGACTGAGAACCCTTTACAGGCCCCGCCCTTTACCTGGAGGTACTGACACATGGTGGGTACTGGCCACTGCCTGCCAGTGGGTCAGCAGCCGGTCCCGGTCCTCTTCATCCATTGGTTCTGGGTTGTCAGTGATGTCATCATCCAGCTGATCGTCATCCAATCCCTCGAGATCTTCCAGAGAGATCAGAGCCATCCTGAGGACCAGATAACCTTTGACCTGAAGACAAGGAGAAGATGGATTATTTCTTGTTGCTAGATCAGAAAAGAACACACAATCACACAGTGAGTCTGTTTGGAGAGTGTGTGTTATACATATTGTATAATGACAAAGTGAAAAAAGAATAAAAAAGAAGGGAAACATAACATGTAAGTATTCACAGCCTCATTTCAGCCTCAAGTCTTCTTCAGTATGATGCTACAAGCTTGGTAAACCTGCTCGTGGGCGGGTTCTCCCATTGTTCTGTGCAGAACCTCTCAGGTTCCATCAGGTGGATTAAAGTTTTTAGATCTCTCCAGAGATGTTCAGTCGGGTTCAAGTCCCGGCTCCTCAAGACGTTCATCGTTGTGAGCCTCTCCTTTGTTGTCCTGCTGTGAGCTTCAGGTCGTCAGCCCGATTAGGGACGGGCATAAATAATTGACGATCGATTAATTGATCATCAAGAATCTCGTCGGTGACATTTTTTTTTCATTGATAAAACTAATGCATGTTTTGTTGCGTAGCGTGAAGGTGTGTGAAGGTGTGTTCACACAGAAATCAAAATGGTTTTCATCCACAGCGCTGCATGTCTGACCAGCAGTGACTCAGCATCCCTCAACGCTGAACGTCAGGAGATACAACCCAGAATGTTCATATAAATGTGATTCAAAAGTCTGAACCTTAAGAATCGTCACGACCGAAACACATATTTTCTTCAATTAGGTAAACTTTTTTTGGGTTTTATGTTAAGTTTGATGTTTTTATGTGTGTGCACCTCTTCAATATGTGAATGCTAGCATCCACTGCTAGCATTCTTTAGTTCTGCTCAACGTTAGCTAGAAATGTCACTACCAAACGTTAGCATATGTTTCAGTAGTGACAACATTGAATAATGAGTTCAATCCATCATTTTGAAGTAAATATGTTGTGTGGACTAAATGGTAAACATGTAGATAATCATGATTTCTATCTGAACTTGTTCAGGGCAGAAAGAACCATCAGACTCCAAAACGCCAAAAGCAATTATAAAAAGTGAAGAGAGAGAACAGACAAAGAGAGAGGGACGGTGATATGAAATGAAAGAAAGAAGGAAAGTTTAAATGTATCAGAGATTTATCCAACAGGGAGTTATGAGTTAAGATTAAACAATAAGGTTGAGGAAATATGATCAACCTTGCAAACCAAATACTGTGTTCACAACCTTAAACAGTGCTGTCACTATGGAAACACTGGATGTCCTGTTAAAAAGAAAGTATATTCAGTTATCTACTGAAATGTTACGATACTCTTTGGTTTAATGTTCAATTTGATCAATCATCAACTCTGGAATCAATGTGATCAGTATTATGCATTTTACAAAGAAATATTGTATTCCCATTTTAATGACTTGAATAAATTTAACTTAGAAATTTGGTAAAAAAAAATCATTTTTATTGATTTAATTGTGAAAGTAATAAAAATAAATATTTTTAATATAAATATATTCTTGAGAGACAGGTTATTATTATTATTATTATTAATAACAATAATGATAATAATAATAATAATAGTCATCATAATAATACTGTTTAACTACAGTTTATTACAATGTTTCTGTAGTGACAATTTTTTGGAAAGGAAAGACTTTCCAACACAATCTGAAAATACAATATAAAAATTGACGGTTCTTTTACTCGATATGTGTACTTTAGATATAGTACAATATATATATATATATACACACACACACACACACACACACACACAAACACACACACACACACACACACACACATACACAACACACACACACACACACACACACACACACACACACACACACACACACACACACACACACACATACAGTATATTGAAATCCTTCCTCGTCTGGGCCTAAAACTTGTTCAGTTCCACGACCCGCATCAGACCGGCTCAGAGGACCCGGTCCAGACACCCAGTCACCAGAACTGGACCGGGTTTAGAGACCGGACCGGTTAGCACGGATCGGTCGTTAGCTCGGGTTACAAAGCGGGTCAGTACCGGGTACCTCACCTGGTTCGGGTCTCACCTGGTTCGGGTCTCCGTGACAACAACAACACGACTCTGCTACTTCTTCTTCTGTTTCCGGTTCACTTTCCGGACGCTTCAAAATAAAAGCTTGTTGCGTTTCAATAATCAGATCCCGGAACCGGATGTCTCCGAAGACGTGTGTGCGCGCGCGCGTGCGTGTGTGAGAGTGTTGGGCCCAATCCCAGTCTCCTCCCTCACGGACTCACGGACTTTGAGGCTCCCGTGAAGTCCTTGAGGGTTTAGGGGCGTCCCAGTGTCACATGGTGGAGGGCCTGAGGGCTCTGTGGCGGACATTTTGAGCTCTTTATTAACCCTTTCAGTAAGTCAACATTAGATGCTGACTTTGCCTCAGGGAATTACCCACAATGCATTGCAACGCGAGGTTTAACACGCAGTTCCCGATGGAAGACTGGAGACGTAAAAAAAGGTAAACAAAAAGGCACGTGGGCATTTAGCTGATAAAATACCTTTACAACATTATGGAACATAAGAACACATGAATTAGAGGAATGCAAACAGAATATATATATCTGTATTTTATTTTGACAGAAACAAGTGAATAAATAAGATGAAATGACTTCTCATCTTATGAGGAAGACGTTTGAACCAGTGAATAAAAACAATAAAATAAATACATAATTGTACACCATATTTTTAATGTAGTCACGTGATGTTGCAGTAAAGTGCTGTCATTCATAATCACACCATCAAGCCCTCACGGACTCTCACCCTCAACCACTCAGCAGCTGACGTCAGTGAGTCCCTGAGGGTTCAGGGCTCCAGGTGGAGATTGAGATTGAGCCATGTTCTCTCAGGACACAGAGAGTAGTATTACAGAGTAGGATTACAGAGTAGTATTGACTAGCATTCACACAGGGTAGTATTCACACAGAGTAGTGATGTGTCGGCAGGGTGCTATAGGTAGGCAGGGTGCTGCTGGTAGGCAGGGTGCTGTTGGTGGGCAGGGTGCTATAGGTAGGCAGGGTGCTGCTGGTAGGCAGGGTGCTGTTGGTGGGCAGGGTGCTGTTGGTGGGCAGGGTGCTGTTGGTGGGCAGAGTGTTGGTGGGCAGGGTGCTGGTGGGCAGGGTGCTGTTGGTGGGCAGGGTGCTGTTGGTGGGCAGGGTGTTGGTGGGCAGGGTGCTGGTGGTGGGCAGGGTGCTGTTGGTGGGTAGGGTGCTGGTGGGCAGGGTGCTGGTGGTGGGCAGGGTGCTGGTGGTGGGCAGGGTGCTGCTGGTGGGCAGAGTGTTGGTGGGCAGGGTGCTGTTGGTAAGCAGGGTGCTGGTGGTGGGCAGGGTGCTGTTGGTAGGCAGGGTGCTGTTGGTAAGCAGGGTGCTGTTGGTGGGCAGGGTGCTGGTGGGCAGAGTGCTGGTGGTGGGCAGGGTGCTGTTGGTGGGCAGAGTGCTGTTGGTGGGCAGGGTGCTGTTGGTGGGCAGGGTGCTGTTGGTGGGCAGGGTGCTGGTGGTGGGCAGAGTGCTGTTGGTGGGCAGGGTGCTGGTGGTGGGCAGGGTGCTGTTGGTGGGCAGAGTGCTGTTGGTGGGCAGGGTGCTGGTGGTGGGCAGAGTGTTGGTGGGCAGAGTGCTGTTGGTAAACAGGGTGCTGTTGGTGGGCAGGGTGCTGTTGGTAGGCAGAGTGCTGTTGGTAAGCAGGGTGCTGTTGGTAGGCAGAGTGCTGTTGGTAAGCAGGGTGCTGTTGGTGGGCAGGGTGCTGGTGGGCAGGGTGCTGTTGGTAGGCAGAGTGCTGTTGGTAAGCAGGGTGCTGTTGGTAGGCAGAGTGCTGTTGGTAAACAGGGTGCTGTTGGTGGGCAGGGTGCTGTTGGTGGGCAGGGTGCTGGTGGGCAGGGTGCTGTTGGTGGGCAGGGTGCTGGTGGGCAGGGTGCTGTTGGTAGGCAGAGTGCTGTTGGTAAGCAGGGTGCTGTTGGTAAGCAGAGTGCTGTTGGTAAGCAGGGTGCTGTTGGTTGGCAGGGTGCTGGTGGGCAGGGTGCTGTTGGTGGGCAGGGTGCTGTTGGTGGGCAGGGTGCTGGTGGGCAGGGTGCTGGTGGTGGGCAGGGTGCTGGTGGGCAGGGTGCTGGTGGTGGGCAGGGTGCTGGTGGGCAGAGTGTTGGTGAGCAGGGTGCTGTTGGTGGGCAGAGTGCTGGTGGTGGGCAGGGTGCTGGTGGTGGGCAGAGTGTTGGTGGGCAGAGTGTTGGTGGGCAGGGTGCTGTTGGTGGGCAGAGTGCTGGTGGGCAGGGTGCTGGTGGGCAGGGTGCTGGTGGTGGGCACAGTGCTGGTGGTGGGCAGGGTGCTGGTGGTGGGCAAGGTGCTGGTGGGCAGAGTGTTGGTGGGCAGGGTGCTGTTGGTGGGCAGAGTGCTGGTGGGCAGGGTGCTGGTGGGCAGGGTGCTGGTGGTGGGCAAGGTGCTGGTGGGCAGAGTGTTGGTGGGCAGGGTGCTGTTGGTGGGCAGGGTGCTGCTGGTGGGCAGGGTGCTGCTGGTGGGTAGAGTGCTGGTGGGCAGGGTGCTGTTGGTAAGCAGGGTGCTGGTGGTAGGCAGGGTGCTGTTGGTAAGCAGGGTGCTGGTGGGCAGAGTGCTGGTGGTAGGCAGAGTGCTGTTGGTAAGCAGGGTGATGTTGGTAGGCAGAGTGCTGTTGGTAAGCAGGGTGCTGTTGGTGGGCAGGGTGCTGGTGGGCAGGGTGCTGTTGGTAGGCAGAGTGCTGTTGGTAAGCAGGGTGCTGTTGGTAGGCAGAGTGCTGTTGGTAAACAGGGTGCTGTTGGTGGGCAGGGTGCTGGTGGGCAGGGTGCTGTTGGTGGGCAGGGTGCTGGTGGGCAGGGTGCTGTTGGTAGGCAGAGTGCTGTTGGTAAGCAGGGTGCTGTTGGTAAGCAGAGTGCTGTTGGTAAGCAGGGTGCTGTTGGTGGGCAGGGTGCTGGTGGGCAGGGTGCTGTTGGTGGGCAGGGTGCTGGTGGGCAGGGTGCTGATGGTGGGCAGGGCGCTGGTGGGCAGAGTGCTGTTGGTGTGCAGGGTGCTGTTGGTAGGCAGAGTGCTGTTGGTAAGCAGGGTGCTGGTGGGCAGGGTGCTGTTGGTGGGCAGGGTGCTGGTGTGCAGGGTGCTGATGGTGGACAGGGTGCTGGTGGGCAGGGTGCTGGTGATTGAGGTCTCATGAAGCGAGCAGCAGCTCCTCATTAGCTCGGCTGACGCCTCCGGCTGTGACCGCCTCGTTCTAATGAGCCAGGAGATGAAGGCAGCGTTGGCGTTGTCATGGCAACAGGACAGCTGAGGGCGTATAAAGACTTCAAGATGGCCGTCTCACATGGACCGCTCTCATTACCGAGCGAGTTCAGAGGGTTCAGAGCTGCAGGAAGTTTCACTGTGAAAGAAAACAGTTCCTCATCCTGACAAACTGGAACTAAGCTGATCTTTAAAATGTGATGGAAACCAGTAGAGGAAACCATCATGTGATGGAAACCAAGAGAGGAAACCATCATGTGATGGAAACCAGTAGAGGAAACCATCATGTGATTGAAACCAGTAAAGGAAACCATCATGTGATTGAAACCAGCAGAGGAAACCATCATGTGATGGAAACCAGTAGAGGAAACCATTAGAGGAAACTGTCATGTGATGTCATCGTGTCTCAGCTCTTCCTCTGCTGCTCTGCTTCTGCTGCAGCTGCTTTAAGAGACTTTCATCCAATCAGATTCCTTCCCCTGTGTCTCTATGGGAGCAAAGCAGTTTAACCCTTTGCAGGTTGAAGGACACGGGGAGTGGACGTTGTGGTTGATTGTCATGGGCGTCAACCAATCACATCTTTAGTTTGACATGTGGGCGTGTTCTGCGAGGTGGCGTGAACGTGTGATTGGCCGACAGCCCAGCTGATTTCAGCTGTAGAAATGCATTGATGACACTGGTAGGAAATGCACGCACGCCACTGACGTAGATGTACATATTATGGGATGTAGAGGTACACACAGGTTATTTAATATGGTTTATGGGATATAGAGGTACATATTATGGGATGTAGAGGTACACACAGGTTATTTAATATGGTTTATGGGATATAGAGGTACATATTATGGGATGTAGAGGTACATACAGGTTATAAAATATGGTTTATGGGATATAGAGGTACATATTATGGGATGTATTGGTCCATACAGGTTATTAAATATAATTTATGGTATGTAGAGGTACATATTATCTTATAGAGAGGTACATATTATAGGATGTAGAGGTACATACAGGTTATTAAATATGATTTATGGGGTGTGGAGGTACATATTATGGGATGTAGAGGTCCATACAGGTTGTTAAATATGATTAATGGTATGTAGAGGTGCATATTATCTTATATAGAGGTACATATTATGGGATGTAGAGGTACATACAGGATATTAAAGCTGGTTTATGCGATGTGTGTACTGAACTTATCACATCAGTATGCAGACAGAGTCCAGGTGTTTCTATTATTCTGTCCATGAGAGAGAGACTCTGAGAGATCAAAGAGTCTTTGTTGCTACCGGAGCATTCAGGCCTCATTAGAGCTCGTCCTCCGCCAGCTGACCAGAATAAAGATGGAGGATTTATGTAACGCTTAATAAAAAGAAGAGAGGTCTCACTCTGCTGCTGACACACATGCAGGATTTATGTAACGCTTGTTAAAAAAGAAGAGAGGTCTCACTCTGCTGATGAAACACATCATGATAGAAATTAATCAACAAAATCTACAAATGAAAGCCCGTCGTGACGTGACTTGTTAATGTTTACATACATCATATAATCTAAACATGCATCATATAAATCTATATATACATCATATAATCTAAACATGCATCATATAATCTAAACATGCATCATATAATCTAAACATGCATCATATAATCTATACATACATCGTATAATCTAAACGTTCATTATATGATCTTTACATACATCATATAATCTAAACATGCATCATATAAATGTATACATACACCATATAATCTATACATACATCATATAATCTATACATACATTATATAAATATATATGTATAACATATAAATACATTTATATATATATCATCCATCCATTATCAGCTGCTTATCCAGGCCAGGTCTCGTGGCAGCAGGCCGAGCAGGCTTCCCTCTCACCAGCAACACTTTCCAGCTCATTCTGGTGATCCGAGGCGTTCCCAGTCCAGCCGGGAGATATAATCCAGATTGTCCTGGTCCTCCTCTGGGCCTCCTGCCAGTTAGACCAGCTGGAAAAACTAATGGGAGGCAACCAGGAGGCTTCCTGATGAGATGAACCACCTCAGCTAACTCCTTTAGACACGAAGGAGCAGCGCCTCAACTCCAAGCTCCTCCTGATGTCCAAGCTCTTTATTCTATCTCTAAGGCTGAGCCCTACAGAGAAATCTTACCTCCTTACTCTATCTCTAAGGCTGAGCCCTCCAGAGGAACCTCATCTCCTTACTCTATCTCTAAGGCTGAGCCCTCCACAGGAACCTCATTTCAGCCATTTGCATCAAAGACCTGGTTCTTTGGGTCTTGACCCAGAGTTGGTGATGTAGGTGAGGGTCTGGACGTAGACGACCAGTGAACTGAGAGCTTCTCCTTCCGGCTCCACTCCCTCTTCATCATGAGGTGCAGCATCTGTTTTCCTGCTGCACCCGCACCGCTCCACCTGTCGATCTCCCGCTCCACCTTACCCTCACTTACCCAAGACCCCGAAATAGACCCTGTTGAGCTCCTTCGCTTGGGGTCGGCACTTTGTCCCCACCTGGAAGGAGCAAGCCACCGGTTTCCTGCAGAGCATCATGGCCTCAGATGTGGAGGGGCTGACTCTCATCCCTGCCACTGCAAACCACAAGTGAATGCTGGAGGTCACGGTCCGAGGAGGCAAACAGGACCACATCATCTGCAAACAGCAGAGAGGAGATCCGGAGAACCAGAACCTGAGGTTCTCCTCCCCGGCTGCTCCTGGATATCCTGTCTATGGAGGTCAGGAACAGGACCGGAGATGAAGGGCAGCCCTGGAGGCCAACGCCCTCCAGGGCTGCCCCCCAGGACATGAACACAGCTGCTACTGCAGTACAGACGGATGACCCGCTGCAATTGGTCCAACACCCCGTACTACTGCAGCACCCCACAACAACCCAGATGGACCCGGTGGAAAGCCTTCTCCAAGTCCACTAGCACATGTAGACTGGTTGGTAAACTCCCAGGACCCCTCCAGTAGTCTTTGAAGGCAAAGAGCTGGTCCACTGTTCCACGACGGAATCTGCACTGCTCTTCTTGAATTTGAGGTTCCACAAGCGGTTGGGCCTCCACTCAGCACACTGGACCTCCTTTCCAGCACCCTGGAGCCTCCTCCCAGCACCCTGGAGCCTCCTTTCAGCACCCTGGCATAAGCTTTCCCTGGGAGGCTGAGCAGTGTGATACCTAATAGTTCAGCACACTCTCTGGTCCACTTTCTTGAAGATGGGAATCAACAACCCGACTGAAGAGGCGTGTCAGCACAGACAGTCCAACAACATCCAGCGCCTTCAGCATCTCAGGGTGGATCCCATCCGCCCGGCGCCTTGCCACCAAGGAGTTTTTTTTAACTCCTTCAGTAAACTCTGATAGGGATATGGGTGCACCCTTCAAGCCTTCAGGCGCTGCCCCCTCTCCAGGGTTGCTCGGGTTTAAGAATTCCTCAAAGTGTGGGGTTGGCCCTGAGCCGTTGGATGGTTTGCCAACCTGCTTGAGGCCAGTAGGAAGTCCTTCTCCATGGCCTCCTCGAATTCCTCCCATGCCCAAGTTTGGTACCTGTTGGTACCTGTCAGCTGCTTAAGGAGACCCCTCGGTCAGCCAGGTCTGAAAGGCTGTCTCCAGCTTGACGGCTTCCCTCATCCCCGGTGTCCACCACTGGGTTCTCGTGTTGACGCCACGACACCGATGACCTTCCGACCACAGCTCCTCGCGACCTCCCTTGGGATGTGTGACCCTCTGGTTCTCCAGGCAAAACTCGTGAGTCCAACTCTTCTCCAAGAGCTTGGTTCCAAAAGCTTTTGCTGTGCGAGGAGGTCAGCCTAACTATATCTAGCTGGTACCAGGTCCTGCTCTAGGTCCTGCTCCACTTCCAGCTCCACCTCCAGCTCCTGCTCCACCTCCTGCTCCAGGTCCTGCTCTTTGGTTCTGCTCCACTTCCAGCTCCACCTCCTACTGAATGGCCAGTTCCACCTCCAGGTCCAGTTCCACCTCCTGCTCCAGGTCCTGCTCCACCTCCTGCTTCAGGTCCTGCTCCTGCTTCAAGTCCTGCTCCACCTCCTGCTACAGGTCCAGTTCCACCTCCTGCTCCACCCCCTGCTCGTTCCCCGTTAGCGAGGTAACGTTCCACGTCCTTAGAGCTAGTCTATGTTACTACTCCACCTCCCCCCCCCCCCTCTCTCTCTCTCTCTCTCTCTCTCTCTCTCTCTCTCTCTCTCTCTCTCTCTCTTTCTCTCTCTCTCTCTCTCTCTCTCTCTCTCTCTCTCTCTCTTTCTCTCTCTCTCTCTCTCTCTCTCTCTCTCTCTCTCTCTCTCTCTCTCTCTCTCTCTCTCACACACACACATAGAGATCGATGAGTGTGTCCTTAGGGGTCACACACCTTCAGAGCAGTGTGTGTGTGTGTGTGTGTGTGTGTGTGTGTGTGTTGGTTCAACATGGTTCAGTCCTTGTCATAGCTGATCAATAAGATGATTATTAATACAGATTGTAATCACTGAGGCTCCGATTCACCAGAGACACAGCAGGGAAACTCCTCTTCATCCTCTTCCTCCTCCTCATTATGATAAGGATTGTATTCAGGTCTCCTCGTCAGTTGAATCCTTAATTATGTTGAATTATAAAGTCAACAAGCTGTTTGTGCCATTTTAGATTATTAGATCCTAACTGAAAGTATTGATTAATGATAATTTTAGATTAAATCTCATTTTGCACGTTTTATTCTGATCCTCTTGTAAATATTCATTTGTCTGCAGGGATCTGAAGACCTGATGGAGGACAGGTTGCTATCTATCGATATATCCTCATCATTATCAT
>NW_027176205.1:65000-77500 GCF_023055335.1 Clinocottus analis | reverse complement strand
GGTGGAGGGAGTGGAGGTGGAGGTGGTGGAGGGAGTGGAGGTGGAGGTGGTGGAGGTGGTGGAGGGAGTGGAGGTGGAGGTGGTGGAGGGAGTGGAGGTGGTGGAGGGAGTGGAGGTGGAGGTGGTGGAGGTGGAGGTGGTGGAGGGAGTGGAGATGGAGGTGGTGGAGGTGGTGGAGGGAGTGGAGGTGGAGGTGGTGGAGGGAGTAGAGGTGGAGGTGGTGGAGGGAGTAGAGGTGGAGGTGGTGGAGGGAGTGGAGGGAGTGGAGGTGGAGGTGGTGGAGGGAGTGGAGATGGAGGTGAGGCTGTTGAAACGTATCATCCACCAAGGAGATGGTCCATCGTGTTGATGTAATGAACACAAAAAGCTGTCGAGCCCGAGGCACAAATGACTCCACTGCAGAACATCACTGGTTCTACTGAGACTCTACTGCAGAACATCACTGGTTCTACTGAGACTCTACTGCAGAACATCACTAGTTCTACTGAGACTCTTCCGCAGAACATCACTGGTTCTACTGAGACTCTACTGCAGAACATCACTAGTTCTACTGAGACTCTACTGCAGAACATCACTAGTTCTACTGAGACTCTACCGCAGAACATCACTGGTTCTACTGAGACTCAACTGCAGAACATCACTAGTTCTACTGAGACTCTACCGCAGAACATCACTGGTTCTACTGAGACTCTACTGCAGAACATCACTAGTTCTACTGAGACTCTACTGCAGAACATCACTAGTTCTACTGAGACTCTACCGCAGAACATCACTGGTTCTACTGAGACTCAACTGCAGAACATCACTAGTTCTACTGAGACTCAACTGCAGAACATCACTGGTTCTACTGAGACTCTACTGCAGAACATCACTAGTTCTACTGAGACTCTACTGCAGAACATCACAGGTTCTACTGAGACTGTACAGAAATATTTAGTGACAGAAACACATCAGTGATTCTCTCTCTGTGTATATTTGTGTGTAAATATATAAATACGCGTTGGCGTGAGAGAGGAGAGAGAGACTGGACTGAAGGAGAGAGAGAAAGTCCACGCCCAGCTCAGAGGCACCATGAAGTTATATGACGGGTTATTACATGAGGACTTCCGGTCTTTGCTTTCAGAATAAGAGTAATAAATACGAGCTTGATGTTGATGCAAGGTAGATTTCACACATTTCATTTCCATCTCACTGAGAGCTTTTGTTAAGAGACCACATCAACTCCTGAAGGCATCTCAGTTCAAAGAGCTGCGGCTTCATCTTCATCATCTTCTTCATCATCATCATCAGCAGCGTGACAAAGAACTCAGAACAAAGTCAGAAGTTTTCTACTGCCTTCAAAGTATGAACAGGAAGTCACAGAAAAGGCTTGGTGACTCACTGGCCGAATCAAATTCCTTTCTGTTGAACAGGTTCATCCTCCAGTCGAGTCTCGTTTCATTTACATCTGGAGACTGATGTGTAACGACTTCCTGTTCCGATCTGGAGTCTACTTGTAGTTTACAGATCACGTTCTGATTTATTCATTTGTAATTATAAATATATATTTATGTAAAAATGTGTGTGTAGCTGCGTCCTTTGTTGTTTTTATGTCTGCCTGTGAAATAGTGGTTTTGATGTGTTATATAAATAATATGTATTATTATAAACCACACAAGACATGTTTTCATATTAAACCTGAAACTATTAGTTACATTACTTTTTTTTTTTTTTTTTTTTAACATATAATAGACAACAATCGAGCGTTAAGTATTACAAATTACACATAAAAATAAGGATTTTCTACAACACGTGGTGTTTGCTGTCAGATCTAAGAGCCAATCAGCTCTCTGATGTGGCGACAGCAGGCGTTTCCCATCATGCACTGGGCCACGCAAGCGGTGGCGAGCTGCTGCAGCCGCCTTGCTCGTGAGAGTACCGTTGACCACGTGTGCATGACGTCAGAGCAACTCGGGATTAAGAGGACACAAATCTAACCAGCATGCATTGCACGCCGATTGCTGGCGATCGATTCTGGTCAGAAGTGTCTCATCCCCAACAAACCTATTGATACAAACCCACGACGTCACGCAGGGAACACGTGATCCTCTCTAGACTGAGTAAACAGCCTGAAGGTAACGGAGCTTTATTGTGAAGGCCGTCCCACCACACTTCCGGTGCTGCTGCGTGTTACCTGATGCACCTTGACGCATCTCTGACGGTCCACCAGTCGGCATGACAACGCGCTCTCGAGGGCAAACGGGGAACGGCTGACGGGCGCGAGGATGGCAGCAGAAGATGCCCAGTAACGGGACCAGCAACGGGACCAGCAACGCAAACAGCCCCGGGACCTGCACCAGCCCCGGGACCTGCGCCAGCTCAGGGCTTGGGACCGGCGCGCCCCATGCCCTGGTCATGGAGCGCGCGCGGCCGGCCCCGGTGATGGTGTCCGCGGTGAGCCTCGCGCTGGGCGCGCTCTCGCTGCTGCTGCTGGTCTCCTCCATCTGCAGCGACCACTGGTACGAGACGGACACGCGCCGCCACAAGAGCAACTGCGACCGCAACGGATCCGAGTCCAATGACCAGAAGAACCGGGACATGCCCATCTACCACCTGCCGCTGGTGGACACCGGCAGCGGCGCGGCCCGGCAGCGGGACGTGGCGCGCATGAAGCCCGTGCACGTGGGCAGCCGCGAGGACGAGCTGCTGGAGAACTGGAGGGCCATCCTGGGGATGGGCATCCTGGAGACGGAGTGCGGGAGGCCGCTGTTCTCAGGCCACTCCGGCCTCTGGAGGAAGTGCTACTTCAAGGGCCTGGACCCGGACATCGACAAGCTCATCGAGAGAGGTATTCATATATATATATATATATATATATATATATATATATATATATATATATATATATATATATATATATATATATATACACACACACACACACAGCTGTTTACTTGTTGTTGTTGTTACTGGACAACAACTGCTTGTTCAGCATTAAACACAAACAGGAGACAAACTGATCCAAACAGCGATAACTAAGTAGTATCCTGGAAAGGACTTTTATTTTGTTGCTGACTCATGATGTGATCCCTCCATGTTAGCCCCTCCCATCATGATAGCTCCTCCCCTCTTGGTAGCGCCTCCCATCATGGTACCTCCTATCATGATAAGCTCCTCCCCTCACTTTACCTCCTCGCCTCTTGGCCCGTCCCATCATAGTAGCCCATCCCCTCATTGTAGCCCCTCCCATCATGGTAGCTCCATGGTAGCATGTTAGTCCCTCCCATCATGGTAGCTCCTCCCATCATGGTAGCTCATCCCATCATGTTAGCCCCTCCCATCATGGTAGCTCCTCCCATCACGTTAGCCCCTCCCATCATGGTAGCTCCTCCCATCATGTTAGTCCCTCCCATCATGGTAGCTCCTCCCATCATGGTAGCTCCTCCCATCATGTTAGTCCCTCCCATCATGGTAGCTCCTCCCATCATGTTAGTCCCTCCCATTATGTTAGTCCATCATGGTAGCTCCTCCTATCATGTTAGCCCCTCCCATCATGGTAGCTCCTCTCATCATGTTAGCTCCTCCCATCATGTTAACCCCTCCTATCATGGTAGTGCCTCTCATAATTTTAGCCCCTGCCATCATGTTAGGAACTCCCATCATAGTAGCTCCTCCCCCCATGATAGCTCCTCTCATCATGATAGCTCCTCCTATCAATGTATGAATGGGTGAATGATGTGTTGATAAAGAGCTTCAGGTGGTCTTCTGCAGCTCATTACTTACCTGGCAGGTAATCCATGTGTTTTCTTGCAGGTATCGCAGATCGCTGCACAGCTGTGAAGTATCATTTCTCTCAGCCAATCAGACTGAGGAACATCCCTCTGAACCTCACCAGGACCATCCAACAGGACGAGTGGCACCTGCTGCGTGAGTCCACTAGACCTGGACCTGGTCTCTGTAGAACCCTGTAGACATGGACCTGGTCTCTGTAGAACCCTGTAAACATAGACCTGGTCTTTTTAGAACCCTGTAGACATGGACCTGATCTCTGTAGACCCCTGTAGATATGAACCTGGTCTCTGTAGAACCCTGTAGACATAAACCCGGTCTCTGTAGAACCCTGTAGACATGGACCTGGTCTTTTTAGAACCCTGTAGACATGTACTTGATCTCCATAGAACCCTGTAGATATGGACCTGGTCTCTGCAGAACCCTGTAGATGTGTGGTCTCTGTAGAACCCTGTAGATGTGGACATGGTCTCTGTAGAACCCTGTAGACGTGTGGTCTCTGTAGAACCCTGTAGACATGAGCCTGGTCTCTGTAGAACCCTGTAGACATGAACCTGGTCTTTTTAGAACCCTGTAGATATGAACCTGGTCTCTGTAGACCCCTGTAGATATGAACCTGGTCTCTGTAGAACCCTGTAGACATAAACCCGGTCTCTGTAGAACCCTGTAGACATGGACTTGGTCTTTTTAGAACCCTGTAGACATGGACCTGATCTCTGTAGACCCCTGTAGATATGAACCTGGTCTCTGTAGAACCCTCTAGACATAGACCCGGTCTCTGTAGAACCCTGTAGACATGGACCTGGTCTTTTTAGAACCCTGTAGACATGGACCTGATCTCTGTAGAACCCTGTAGACATAGACCTGGTCTCTGTAGACCCCTGCAGACGTGTGGTCTCTGTAAAACCCTGTAGACATGGACCTGGTCTCTGTAGAACCCTGTAAACATAGACCTGGTCTCTGTAGACCCCTGTGGACGTGTGGTCTCTGTAGAACCCTGTAGATATGGTCCTGGTCTCTGTAGAACCTTGTAGACATAGACCTGGTCTCTGTAGAACACTGTGGATATGGTCCTGGTCTCTGTAGAACACTGTGGACATGGACCTGGTCTCTGTAGAACCCCGTAGACATGGACCTGGTCTCTGTAGATCCCTGTAGACATAAACCTGGTCTCTGTAGAACCCTGTGGACATAGACCTGGTCTCTGTAGAACCCTGTGGACATAGACCGTGTCTCTGTAGAACCCTGTAGACATGGACCTGGTCTCTGTAGAACCCTGTAGACCTGTGGTCTCTTCCTGTCCTGTAGACCTGTGGTCTCTTCCTGTCCTGTAGACCTGTGGTCTCTTCCTGTCCTGTAGACGTGTGGTTTCTTCCTGTCCTGTAGACGTGTGGTCTCTTCCTGTCCTGTAGACCTGTGGTCTCTTCCTGTCCTGTAGACGTGTGGTTTCTTCCTGTCCTGTAGACCTGTGGTCTCTTCCTGTCCTGTAGACCTGTGGTCTCTTCCTGTCCTGTAGACGTGTGGTCTCTTCCTGTCCTGTAGACGTGTGGTCTCTTCCTGTCCTGTAGACGTGTGGTCTCTTCCTGTCCTGTAGACGTGTGGTTTCTTCCTGTCCTGTAGACCTGTGGTCTCTTCCTGTCCTGTAGACGTGTGGTTTCTTCCTGTCCTGTAGACCTGTGGTCTCTTCCTGTCCTGTAGACGTGTGGTCTCTTCCTGTCCTGTAGACGTGTGGTCTCTTCCTGTCCTGTAGACGTGTGGTCTCTTCCTGTCCTGTAGACGTGTGGTCTCTTCCTGTCCTGTAGACGTGTGGTCTCTTCCTGTCCTGTAGACGTGTGGTCTCTTCCTGTCCTGTAGACCTGTGGTCTCTTCCTGTCCTGTAGACGTGTGGTCTCTTCCTGTCCTGTAGACGTGTGGTCTCTTCCTGTCCTGTAGACCTGTGGTCTCTTCCTGTCCTGTAGACGTGTGGTCTCTTCCTGTCCTGTAGACGTGTGGTCTCTTCCTGTCCTGTAGACGTGTGGTCTCTTCCTGTCCTGTAGACGTGTGGTCTCTTCCTGTCCTGTAGACGTGTGGTCTCTTCCTGTCCTGTAGACGTGTGGTCTCTTCCTGTCCTGTAGACGTGTGGTCTCTTCCTGTCCTGTAGACGTGTGGTCTCTTCCTGTCCTGTAGACCTGTGGTCTCTTCCTGTCCTGTAGACCTGCGGCGCATCACAGCGGGGTTCCTCGGCATGGCGGCGGCGGTTCTGCTGTGTGGGACCATCGTGGTGACGGTCGGGTTCTTTTGGGAGGAGAGTCTGACGCAGCATGTCTCTGGGCTACTGTTCCTCATGTCAGGTAACACACCTGAGAGGTAATGCACCTGAGAAGTAACACACCTAAGAGAGGACACACCTGAGGCAGAACACACCTGAGACAGGTAACATATCTAAGAGGTAACACACCTGGGAGAGGACACACCTGAGACAGGTAACACATCTAACAGGTAACACACCTGGGAGGTAACACACCTGAGAGGTAACACACCTGAGGGAGCACACACCTAAGACAGGTAACACTCCTGAGAAGTAACACACCTGAGAAAGTAACACACCTGACAGGTAACACACCTGAGATTGGACACACCTTAGACAGGTAACACATCTGAGAGATAACACACATTAGAGAGATAACACACCTGAGAGAGATAACACACCTGAGAGATAACACATCCGAGAGATGTAACACACCTGAGAGGTGACAGCTGATATATACATGATCCTAATGATTAATACAGTTAACTATTGAAGACCAAAAAACACTACCAAAACATTCGGGAGGCGGAGCCTAATATCGGGTCTCCAAACACTATTTGAATGTAGAAACATCTGGACAGGTTCAGGTAGACTCTCACCTGGTGTTTCCTCAGACCTAACAGACTCACCTGGTGTTTCCTCTGACCTAACAAACTCACCTGGTGTTTCCTCTGACCTAACAAACTCACCTAGTGTTTCCTCTGACCTAACAAACTCACCTGGTGTTTCCTCTGACCTAACAGACTCACCTGGTGTTTCCTCTGACCTAACAAACTCACCTGGTGTTTCCTCTGACCTAACAGACTCACCTGGTGTTTCCTCTGACCTAACAGACTCACCTGGTGTTTCCTCTGACCTAACAAACTCACCTGGTGTTTCCTCTGACCTAACAAACTCACCTGGTGTTTCCTCTGACCTAACAAACTCACCTGGTGTTTCCTCTGACCTAACAGACTCACCTGGTGTTTCCTCTGACCTAACAGACTTGTTTCCTCTGACCTAACAGACTCCTCTCACCGGTGTTTCCTCTGACCTAACAGACTTGTTTTCTTTGACCTAACAGACTCACCTGGTGTTTCCTCTGACCTAACAGACTCCTCACCGGTGTTTCCTCTGACCTAACAGACTCCTATCACCGGTGTTTCCTCTTCCTTTTTTCTTCAGGGATCTTCTGTACCATCTCTCTGTGTACGTATGCAGCCAGTGTGACCTATGACCTCTCCAGGAACCCGCCCTTCATCTACGGGCTGCCGGCCGACGTGGATCACGGGTTCGGCTGGTCCCTCTGCTGTGCCTGGGCCAGTCTGGGTCTCAGCGTGGCCGCCGGCTGCCTCGGCACCACCTTCCCCTTCCTGAGCCGAGCCGGAGCTCTGCGCTCCAAAACCGCCCGTGAGTCCTCCGTCTAAACTGTCGGCTGTCAATCAAACGGAGGAGGAGCTGGAGGGCTTAATGACTGAAGCCTTGGTTTGTTGAACTGGGTTGCACCTGGTTTCTGTGACCCGGGTTCTGCACAGACTGCTGGCAGGGCGTCGACCTGCAGGTGGCGCTGCATGAGGTCAACGCCTGTTTCTAAACGTCTATAATGACTTGCACTTCAGTCATTGAGTCACTCAACTGGGTCTGAACATTTCGTCTTGGCTGACCTCCAGTGGTCTAGCTCCTCAGCTAATGAACAGGTGCACTCAGTACTCTGTGGCACCACTGGTGGGACAGAAGCTGTAGGAGCTAGCATGCTAACAGGCTGACCTAATCAGCATCAATCAGCATCCTTCTCCTTTGCTTGTTGGAACATGAGGACGTGAAGGCGTCCAGAAGGAGCTCCGTGTGAAGAGCATGAGATGGACTGAGCATTGACCACTGTGGTGAGTCTAGAAGATCCAGACCTCCAGTGAGAGACTAGCATCATTCACTGTCCCACTCAGCTTTATTTAGTTCCATCCGTGGCTTATTTATTTTCTTGCTTTTTTCACATTTCCATAAAAAAATTGTTTAAAAATTTGACTTTATGCCCGTCTTTTATGAATCAGATGTAATCTTTCAGGCATCTTCAGGCTGTGAGGAACCCGAGAGTCCTGACAGCGACCTGTAAATACTAAATGAAAAGAACTCTAAACCTCAACGGGGCTGTGAGGAGGTATCGCCTGATTTATGTTTTGTGGAACTGTACCGCTTCTCTCTGAACCTTTTAGACTCTGATGTTATGCATATGGTGCTGTGTTCTTTATGCTATGCTGCCCTAAAGTATTGGAGCATATGACGTTCTGTTGAGTCACACCATAGAGCCGCTTCCGGAAGCTCCACAGCTATCAGACCTTTAGCCAGCTTGAGCTTCACGACACAAACGTTCTATGATGACGGACTTTGAGGAGGATCCACTTTGTATTGAACAGAAGTCAACATATATATGAGAGAACTCAGCTCTCCCATATATATATATATATATATATATATATATATATATATATATATATATATATATATATATATATATATATATATATATATATATATATATGAGAGAACTCAGCTCTCCCATATATATATATATATATATATATATATATATATATATATATATATATATATATATATATATATATATATATATATATGAGAGAACTCAGCTCTCCCATATATATATATAAACAATAAACACACACAGAAGTACAGTGTTTTTTACCTGATAAGAGAAGATATGAAGTCATTGAAGCAAGATTCTGAGCCACAGACTTTGAATAGAATGGGGACCAAGTGGAACATCTGGAGAACATGTGAAATATCTTCAAGAGAACGTCTCAGACTCCCTTTACTCGTGAAACAAACACTGGACCTGGTCCGACAGCTGGTCTGAGATCAGAACCGGCCGGTGGGTTTGCTCTTCTCCAGGTGATTCAGGTGTATAAACTGAATGCTGCTGCTTGGTGCTTTAGTATTTATTACATTTAGGAGTTAATGCGCAGTCTTCTTCTGCTCAGTCTCTGATCTCTACCCCTCCTGTACCCTCTGATACCCTCTGATACCCTATACCCTCTGATACCCTATGTACCCTCCTATACCCTCTGATACCCTATGTACCCTCCTATACCCTCTGATACCCTATGTACCCTCCTATACCCTCTGATACCCTCTTGTACCCTACTATACCCTCTGATACCCTCCTATACCCTCTGATACCCTTGGATACCCTCCTATACCCTCGGATACCCTCCTATACCCTCTGATACCCTCCTATACCCTCGGATACCCTCCTATACCCTCCTATACCCTCTGATACCCTCCTATACCCTCGGATACCCTCCTATACCCTCTGATACCCTCCTATACCCTCGGATACCCTCCTATACCCTCGGATACCCTCCTATACCCTCGGATACCCTCCTATACCCTCTGATACCCTTCCTGTACCTCATCCTTTGCCCCGTTGGCGTTCTATATCAACCCCTCTCCGAGGGCTCACAGTCTCTTTTCACTCTTCTGTTGGCATCCTGATGTTCAACTGTAAATAAACAATATAAACATCATGAGACTGATTTGCTCCTGTTTTTTTTTCCTTTGTTCTTTTGTTTGTTTGCTTGTTGTGTTAAATTATGAGAAAAACAGAATTCTGGAAAATGGGTTCTTTTGCGTCACAAAAAAATTATTGTTTTTGATTTATCGGCCATTACTATATATACATATATATATACACATATATATATGTATATATATATATATGTGTATATATATGTATGTATATATATACATATATATATATGTATATATGTGTATATATATATATGTATATATATACATATATATACATATATATGTGTATATATATATATATATATATATATATATATATATATATATATATATGTATGTATATATATACATATATATACATATATATGTGTATATATATATATATATATATATATATATATATATATATATATACACACATACACACACTTTTAAGACTGGGAACCACAAGTAGCTCCGTATTCATTTAAATGTGATTCTTGATCTTACAGGGAGCCAGTGCAGAGGAGCTACTCCAGTTTGGGCTCTTTCTTAGTGTTAGTGTGTGTTAGTACATGAGCTGCAGCATTCTGCATCAACAGTTTTGTTAGTTTAGTACACGAGCTGCAGCATTCTGCATCAACAGTTTTGTTAGTTTAGTACACGAGCTGCAGCATTCTGCATCAACAGTTTTGTTAGTTTAGTACACGAGCTGCAGCATTCTACATCAACAGTTTTGTTAGTTAACAGGATGAGAATGTATGCCATGTCTGAAACACTGCCTGTGTGGGATACTGTGTGTGTGTGTGACACTGTGTGTGTATGACTGTGGGTGTGACCATGGTGTGTGTATAATTGTGTGTGTGTGACTATGTATGACTGTGTGTGATTGTATGTATGACTGTGTGACTGTGTATGACTGTGTGTGTGACTGTATGTATGACTGTGTGACTGTGTGTATGACTGTGTGTGACTATGTATAACTGTGACTGTGTATGACTGTGTGACTATGTATACCTGTGTGATTGTATGTGTAACTGTATGACTATCTGTATGACTGTAACTGTATGTGTGACTGTATGTATGACTGTGTGTGACTGCATGTATGACTGTGTGTGACTGCATGTATGACTGTGTGTGACTGTGTGTATGACTGTGTGTGACTATGTATAACTGTGACTGTGTATGACTGTGTGACTATGTATACCTGTGTGATTGTATGTGTAACTGTATGACTATCTGTATGACTGTAACTGTATGTGTGACTGTATGTATGACTGTGTGTGACTGCATGTATGACTGTGTGTGACTGTGTGTATGACTGTGTGTGTGACTGTATGTATGACTGTGTGTATGACTGTGTGTATGACTGTGTGTGTGTGTATAACTGTATGATCACGTGTGATCAAATCTTTGAAGAAAGTTGTTGGTCCTTTTGTACAATGAACTTATAGTTTAAGCAGATGGTGAATCACAAAACACTCTAATACACTGTCAGGCAAAAAAGAAAAAGTCGCCACCAAAAAAAGGTCACACACTAATATTTGGTTGGAGACTTTCAGCTTTGCTTACAGCATTCACTGTGACTTTGTTTCATGAGCTTCTGCAATGTCACAAGATTTACTTCCATCCAGTGTTGCATTAATTCCTCACAGGTCTTGTGTTGATGTAGAGTTGATGAGTCTGACGCTGCAAAGCTTCTCCAGTGCATCAGAGACTCTCACTGGGGTTCAGGTCTGGACTCCATGTTGAACATGATGCCTCATGCTGTCTGAACCTCTGTCACCATCTGAGCCCCATGAGTCCTGCATGTCATCCTGGATTATGTCCGTGTCATCAGGGAAGAAACAATCCATTATGGAACAACCTGGTCATTGCTGAACCTGGTGGTTGCTGAACCTAGACCTGAGCAACTGCAGCAACCCCAGATCACAGCAACGCCCCACAGGCTGGTACAGGAGCAGCAGGAATTACATCCAGGTGGTACTTTGATTTTGGCCAGGCAGTGTATATAATTTGAGTTTAATCTTTGATCGCTTTGTGTGCTAGGAAACTCCACCGATCAGTCCATCAGTTGCAAGGTCCAATCACATGACTGATGAACATTGAGGGGGCGTGTCCAGCGTTAAAACACTTTCTGGAAGCTCCTCTTCGATCATGACTCCTCATTCCTCGGTCCTATGAGCAGAATAGAAGCTTTTGGTACAGCGGCAAGATGGCGACGCAGAACAACTTCCCGTTCAATCGGGGAGCGCATGAAGCACACGCTGACAATAGGCTCGTTCCAGATGAGCCGGTTCTGCGCAGAATCGATCGCCGGCAATCGGCGCGCAATGCATGCCGGTTAGATTTGCTCCCGCCTTGCTCTGACATCGTGCACACATGGTCAACGATTCTCTCACGAGAGCGAGGCGGCCATTGATTTCAGAGCAAGGCCCTGCAGCAGCTCTCCACCAGCTGGCTGGCCCAGTGCATGATGGGAAACGCCTGCTGTCACCACATCAGAGCGCTGATTGGCTCTTAGATCTGACAGCAAACACCACGTGTTGTAGAAAAATCTTATTTAATGTGTTGTTGTAATACTTAACCCTGGATTGTTGACTATTAGTCTCAGGTTTGATCTAAAAACATAGTTTGTGTGGTTCATAATACAAAGTCGTATTTACACAACACACATCAAAACACGGTGGTGTAGTGACTAGCACTGACGCCTCACAGCAAGAGGGTCTGTGGTTCGGATACTGGTCTGGCAGGTCATTCTGTGTGGAGTTTGAATGTTCTCGCCGTGGCAGCGTGGGTTCTCTCCGGGTTCTCCGGCTTCCTCCCACAGTCTAAAGACATGCTGCATAGGTTAATTGGACTCTAAATTGCCCGTGAGTGTGAGCATGAATGGTTGTCTGTCTCTATGTCTGCCCTGTGATGAACTGGCGACCTGTCCAGG
>NW_027176205.1:22500-60000 GCF_023055335.1 Clinocottus analis | reverse complement strand
TCTGTGAAGGTTTTAAAGAGGCTGTTCAGTATGTTCTGCCCAAACTGCTGCTCACTCCTGTTTACCACTGTCTCCACCTGTTTGAGATCCTCAAGGTAAGACTACTACACCTGCACTACACCTGCACTACACCTGCACTACACCTGCACTACACCTGCACTACACCTGCACTACCTGTACTGTATGATGTTGATGCGTGTGATCTAGTGCGGTGGGGCCCTGCAGGAATGAACTGGTCCGTACATCGCTGCTTGCAGCTTTAATTTATATTGTCATGTGTTTTATGGTGACAATAAAGCATTACATTTCATAATTACTAATTTTTCATTTATTTCAGCATTTAATTCTATAGTTATTTTTACATTTAAACATTTAGTTTGGGCCCAATACCAAACACGTCAAACACAAATAGCAGACTTGTGTGGACCCGTCATGTTTCACAAGCCCACCATGTGTCCCAGTACCACACTGGTCACACCAGTATCCCGTAGACCAGTCCTGCTCTGGGACTTTCAACTGTGCAGCTATAAGCTCCTTTGGCCAGTTGAGGTTAAATCTCTGAAATACCTCCAGTCATGTTCTGCAGATTATTTTAGGGCTGAAGGGCAGCAGCTTTATCCTGATTTTATCCTGATCTGGTTCTGATCCTGGACCCTGAAGGACCAGGACAGATTCTGTTTACATTATGCTGCTGGATCTGGACTAAGATCTTGGTTGGTTCTGGTTCTGGTCCAGTACCTTCTGTAGGCCAACTCTATCAGGCTTAGTCCTCCCTCTTCTTGCTGGGCTTGAAACTACCGGGTTCTGGTCCGGTCTGGTTCTGACATGGTTCTCTAAAGACCAAGTCGTCCAGAGTCTTCTTTTAATCCTGCAGTGAAAAGGATCTGGTCCTGATCCTTTTCACATCTGCTTCTTGTATAGTCCAGATCAGATTCTGGTGGGTCCTGACACCTGGGCTGTGTAGGGTTTGGTGCTTCACCTGTCCTTGCAGGTGAAGTCGGGTTCAGAATTACAATATTCGCACAACAACAATAACCAAAAACTGAAGGAAAACTGACTTGCACATGTTTTCATTGTTTCTGCAGCAACTGGAAGAGAAGAGTGAAGAAGAGGAGGATAAAGAGTGTCTGAAGCAGGCCATCACCGCTCTGCTCAACCTGCAGAGCAGCATGGAGAGGATCTGCTCCAGGAGCCTCGCCAAGAGGAGGCTCAGGTACCTGCACACACACCTGCACATTCCTGTGCACACCTGTTCCTCACCTGCACACACGTGTACCTCACCTGTACACGCCTGTATCTCACCTGTACACGCCTGTACCTCACCTGAACACGCCTGTACCTCACCTGAACACGCCTGTACCTCATCTGTACACGCCTGTACTTCACCTGAACACGCCTGTACCTCACCTGAACACGCCTGTACCTCACCTGAACACGCCTGTACCTCATCTGTACACGCCTGTACCTCACCTGAACACGCCTGTACCTCACCTGAACACGCCTGTACCTCATCTGTACACGCCTGTACCTCATCTGTACACGCCTGTACTTCACCTGCACACACCCAGACCTCACCTGCACACGCCTGTACCTCACCTGCACACACCTGTACCTCACCTGCACACACCTGGACCTCACCTGCACACACCTGGACCTCACCTGCACACACCTGGACCTCACCTGTACATGCCTGTACCTCACTTGCACACACCTGCACCTCACCTGTACACACCTGCACCTCACCTGTACACACCTGCACCTCACCTGTACACACCTGGACCTCACCTGTACACACCTTCACCTCACCTGCACACACCTGGACCTCACTTGTACACACCTTCACCTCACCTGCACACACCTGGACCTCACCTGCACACACCTAGACCTCACCTGCACACACATGCACAAATCCGTGCACACCTGCACCCGTCTCAAGTTCTCATTCATAAGGCCTTTATGAGTTGTAGTGTTTTTTTGTGGGGTTCTTGTTGTTCTTTTATACGGTATTGTGGTTCTTTGAGTTATAGGGCTTCTTTGTTGGGTTCTAGTGGTCCTGTATTAGGTTCTAGTGGTCCTTTGTTGGGTTCTAGTGGTCCTGTATTAGGTTCTAGTGGTCCTTTGTTGGGTTGTAGTGGTCCTGTATTAGGTTCTAGTGGTCCTTTGTTGGGTTCTAGTGGTCCTTTGTTGGGTTGTAGTGGTCCTGTATTAGGTTCTAGTGGTCCTTTTGTTGGGTTGTAGTGGTCCTGTATTAGGTTCTAGTGGTCCTTTGTTGGGTTGTAGTGGTCCTGTATTAGGTTCTAGTGGTCCTTTGTTGGGTTGTAGTGGTCCTGTATTAGGTTCTAGTGGTCCTTTGTTGGGTTCTAGTGGTCCTGTATTAGGTTCTAGTGGTCCTTTGTTGGGTTCTAGTGGTCCTGTATTAGGTTCTAGTGGTCCTTTGTTGGGTTGTAGTGGTCCTTTATTCAATTCAAGTCAGTTAATTTTGTATAACCCCAAATTACAAATTTAACTATCAACCTGAGCCAGTCCGAACTATAAGCGCTATCAAAGAGGAAAGTCTTAAGTCTACTCTTAAATAAGGTGACTGTCTGCCCCTCGGACTGAAAGTGGAAACCCGGTTCCACAGAAAGAAGCTTGATACCTGAAGGTTCTAGCCCCATCCTACTTTTTGAGACTCTGGGAACCACAAGTAACCTTGCATTTAGTGAGTGCAACTCCTCTAGTGGGGTAATATGATACTATGATCTCTCTAGTGGGGTAATATGATACCATGATCTCTCTAGTGGGGTAATATGATACTATGATCTCTCTAGTGGGGTAATATGATACCATGATCTCTCTAGTGGGGTAATATGGTACTATGATCTCTCTAGTGGGGTAATATGATACTATGATCTCTCTAGTGGGGTAATATGATACCATGATCTCTCTAGTGGGGTAATATGGTACTATGATCTCTCTAGTGGGGTAATATGATACTATGATCTCTCTAGTGGGGTAATATGGTACTATGATCTCTCTAGTGGGGTAATATGGTACTATGATCTCTCTAGTGGGGTAATATAGTACTATGATCTCTCTAGTGGGGTAATATAGTACTATGATCTCTCTAGTGGGGTAATATAGTACTATGATCTCTCTAGTGGGGTAATATAGTACTATGATCTCTCTAGTGGGGTAATATAGTACTATTATCTCTCTAGTGGGGTAACATGGTACTATGATCTCTCCAGTGGGGTAATATGGTACTATGATCTCTCTAGTGGGGTAATATAGTACTATGATCTCTCTAGTGGGGTAATATGGTACTATGATTTCTCTAGTGGGGTAATATGGTACTATTATCTCTCTAGTGGGGTAATATAGTACTATGATCTCTCTAGTGGGGTAATATGGTACTATGAACCTTATAGTAGGGTAATATGGTACTATGATCTCTCTAGTGGGGTAATATGGTACTATGATCTCTCTCTAGTGGGGTAATATGGTACTATGAGCTCTCTAGTGGGGTAATATGGTATTATGATCTGTCTAGTGGGGTAATATGGTACTATGATCTCTCTAGTGGGGTAATATGGTACTATGATCTCTCTCTAGTGGGGTAATATGGTACTATGAGCTCTCTAGTGGGGTAATAAGGTACTATGATCTCTCTCTAGTGGGGTAATATGGTACTATGATCTCTCTAGTGGGGTAATATGGTACTATGATCTCTCTAGTGGGGTAATATGGTACTATGATCTCTCTAGTGGGGTAATATGGTACTATGATCTCTCTAGTGGGGTAATATGGTATTATGATCTGTCTAGTGGGGTAATATGGTACTATGATCTCTCTAGTGGGGTAATATGGTACTATGATCTCTCTAGTGAGGTAATATGGTACTATGATCTCTCTAGTGGGGTAATATGGTACTATGAGCTCTCTAGTGGGGTAATAAGGTACTATGATCTCTCTCTAGTGGGGTAATATGGTACTATGATCTCTCTAGTGGGGTAATATGGTACTATGATCTCTCTAGTGGGGTAATATGGTACTATGATCTCTCTAGTGGGGTAATATGGTACTATGATCTCTCTAGTGGGGTAATATGGTACTATGATCTCTCTAGTGGGGTAATATGGTACTATGATCTCTCTAGTGGGGTAATATGGTACTATGATCTCTCTAGTGGGGTAATATGGTACTATGATCTCTTTAGTGGGGTAATATGGTACTATGATCTCTTTAGTGGGGTAATATAAGTTTGAGTGGCCCGCGTTGGGTTCTGATGGTCCTTTTACCGAGTTTTATTTTTTTACAAGGAAGGCTTTTTTTTTTTTTACAACAGCAGAAAACAGAGACCAAGTTGATTTACTGAAATTGTTATCTAATATTGTAAAAACAAAGAATAAAAGATGAACTAACATGTGACCGGCTCATGTTCAGTGGAATACTGAGTGTTCAACAATAAGAGCTGAACACACATGGACCCGCTCTGCTGGACTCCTCCCATCCTCCCCGCTTCCCTCCCGACATAAATAGAAGTGTGTGTGTGTGTGTGTGTGTGTGTGTGTGTGTGTGTGTGTGTGTGTGTGTGTGTGTGTGTGTGTGTGTTTTAGAAGGAAGTTTCGTCAGAATCTAGGCGGTGCTGCTTATTGTTCGTATTTGTTCGAAAGAAAAGATCAGAGAGGAAAACACGTCTTCTGCTGTTTGTTCTAAAGTTTCAACTTTGTGACTCTTCAGTCACAAGAAGAGAGAAAAGGAGGAAGGAGGGAAGGAAGGAAGGAGAGGACAGGCGGGTGGATGATTGGCAGGTGGATATGAGGACGTAGGTGACTTCCGTTTCTTCATTATTTGCTTTTGGAGGATGTTGGGTGTGTTTGGGTGGAGGTGGAGGCTGACGGTGTAGATGTAGACTGGCAGTGCAGGTGGAGGCTAATGGTGGAGGTTGACTGTCGGTGGAGGCTGACTGTAGGTGGAGGCTGATGGTATAGGCTGACGGTAGGTGGAGGCTGACGGTAGGTGGATGCTTACGGTAGGTGGAGGCTGATGGTAGAGGCTGACTGTAGGTGGAGGCTGATGGTATAGGCTGACGGTAGGTGGAGGCTGACGGTAGGTGGATGCTTACGGTAGGTGGAGGCTGATGGTAGAGGCTGACTGTAGGTGGAGGCTGATGGTAGAGGCTGACTGTAGGTGGAGGCTCACTGTAGGTGGAGGCTGACTGTAGGTGAAGGCTGACTGTAGGTGGAGGCTGATGGTCGGTGGAGGCTGATGGTGGAGGCTGACTGTAGGTGGAGGCTGATGGTAGAGGCTGACTGTAGGTGGAGGCTGATGGTGGAGGCTGACTGTAGGTGGAGGCTGATGGTAGAGGTTGACTGTAGGTGGAGGCTGATGGTAGAGGTTGACTGTAGGTGGAGGCTGATGGTAGAGGCTGACTGTAGGTGGAGGCTGACTGTAGGTGGAGGCTGACTGTAGGTGGAGGCTGATGGTAGAGGCTGACTGTAGGTGGAGGCTGATGGTGGAGGCTGACTGTAGGTGGAGGCTGATGGTAGAGGCTGACTGTAGGTGGAGGCTGACTGTAGGTGGAGGCTGATGGTAGAGGCTGACTGTAGGTGGAGACTGACTGTAGGTGGAGGCTGACTGTAGGTGGAGGCTGATGGTAGAGGCTGACTGTAGGTGGAGGCTGATGGTATAGGCTGACGGTAGGTGGAGGCTGACGGTAGGTGGATGCTTACGGTAGGTGGAGGCTGACTGTAGGTGGAGGCTGATGGTAGAGGCTCACTGTAGGTGGAGGCTGATGGTAGAGGCTGACTGTAGGTGGAGGCTGATGGTAGAGGCTGACTGTAGGTGGAGGCTGACTGTAGGTGGAGGCTGATGGTAGAGGCTGACTGTAGGTGGAGGCTGATGGTAGGTGGAGGCTGACTGTAGGTGGAGGCTGATGGTAGAGGCTGACTGTAGGTGGAGGCTGACTGTAGGTGGAGGCTGACTGTAGGTGGAGGCTGATGGTAGAGGCTGACTGTAGGTGGAGGCTGACTGTAGGTGGAGGCTGATGGTAGAGGCTGACTGTAGGTGGAGGCTGATGGTAGAGGCTGACTGTAGGTGGAGGCTGACTGTAGGTGGAGGCTGACGGTGCAGGTTGTTGTGAAACTGCTCACATACCTGAGGGGTTTAGGCTGTAAACTGATTAGTGAGCTGCTGAAGTTCAACAGACCTTCCTCCAGTTGTTCTTGTTGTTGTTCTTGTTGTTGTTATTCTTGTTGTTGTTCTTGTTGTTGTTCTTCTTGTTGTTGTTCTTCTTGTTGTTCTTGTTGTTCTTCTTGTTGTTCTTGTTGTTGTTCTTGTTGTCGTTCTTGTTGTCGTTCTTGTTGTTCTTGTTGTTCTTGTTCTTGTTGTTCTTCTTGTAGTTCTTGTTCTTCTTGTTCTTCTTGTTGTTGTTCTTCTTGTTGTTCTTGTTGTAATATACTAAAGTTAGAATCAAGGCTGTGTTGCATTTTCATTGTTCACATAAATTGTTTTCATGAAAATAAACAACCTTTTCACAATAAAAGCTTCCTGCTGGTGGAAGGCTTTTATTTTTTTATATTTTATTTACAACAGCAGGAAACGTTGAACGTCATCGCATCTCGGCACCCGATACAGTTGTGTGTGTGTGTGTGTGTGTGTGTGTGTGTGTGTGTGTGTGTGTGTGTGTGTACATCTATCTATCATTCATAAAGTTATAGCTATTTTATATCTAATATTAAAACTTATATCTAGTTTTTAATTTTATAGTTTTTCACAGATCTTCTCCATGAATTATAATTTCCTCATGCCTCTGTTTCTTCATGTGTTCATCTGCTCCTTCATGCTTTCATCTGCTCCTTCATGTGTTCATCTGCTCCTTCATCTGCTCCTTCATGTGTTCATCTGCTCCTTCATGTGTTCATCTGCTCCTTCATGTGTTCATCTGCTCCTTCATGTGTTCATCTGCTCCTTCATGCTTTCATCTGCTCCTTCATGTGTTCATCTGCTCCTTCATGCTTTCATCTGCTCCTTCATGTGTTCATCTGCTCATTCATGTGTTCATCTGCTCCTTCATGTGTTCATCTGCTCCTTCATGTGTTCATCTGCTCCTTCATGTGCTCCTTTGCTCCTTCATGTGTTCATCTGCTCCTTCATCTGCTCCTTCATCTGCTCCTTCATGTGTTCATCTGCTCCTTCATCTGCTCCTCTGCTCCTTCATGTGTTCATCTGCTCCTTCATGTGTTCATCTGCTCCTTCATCTGCTCCTCTGCTCCTTCATGTGTTCATCTGCTCCTTCATGTGTTCATCTGCTCCTTCATGTGTTCATCTGCTCCTTCATCTGCTCCTTCATGTGTTCATGTGCTCCTTCATCTGCTCCTCTGCTCCTTCATGTGTTCATCTGCTCCTTCATGTGTTCATCTGCTCCTTCATCTGCTCCTCTGCTCCTTCATGTGTTCATCTGCTCCTTCATGTGTTCATCTGCTCCTTCATGTGCTCCTTTGCTCCTTCATGTGTTCATCTGCTCCTTCATCTGCTCCTTCATGTGTTCATCTGCTCCTTCATGTGTTCATCTGCTCCTTCATCTGCTCCTCTGCTCCTTCATGTGTTCATCTGCTCCTTCATGTGCTCCTCTGCTCCTTCATGTGTTCATCTGCTCCTTCATCTGCTCATTCATGTGTTCATCTGCTCCTTCATCTGCTCCTTCATGTGTTCATCTGCTCCTTCATCTGCTCCTTCATGTGTTCATCTGCTCCTTCATCTGCGCCTTCATGTGTTCATCTGCTCCTTCATGTGTTCATCTGCTCCTTCATGTGTTCATCTGCTCCTTCATGTGTTCATCTGCTCCTTCATGCTTTCATCTGCTCCTTCATGTGTTCATCTGCTCCTTCATGCTTTCATCTGCTCCTTCATGTGTTCATCTGCTCCTTCATGTGTTCATCTGCTCCTTCATGTGTTCATCTGCTCCTTCATGTGTTCATCTGCTCCTTCATGTGCTCCTTTGCTCCTTCATGTGTTCATCTGCTCCTTCATCTGCTCCTTCATCTGCTCCTTCATGTGTTCATCTGCTCCTTCATCTGCTCCTCTGCTCCTTCATGTGTTCATCTGCTCCTTCATGTGTTCATCTGCTCCTTCATCTGCTCCTCTGCTCCTTCATGTGTTCATCTGCTCCTTCATGTGTTCATCTGCTCCTTCATGTGTTCATCTGCTCCTTCATCTGCTCCTTCATCTGCTCCTTCATCTGCTCCTTCATGTGTTCATGTGCTCCTTCATCTGCTCCTCTGCTCCTTCATGTGTTCATCTGCTCCTTCATGTGTTCATCTGCTCCTTCATCTGCTCCTCTGCTCCTTCATGTGTTCATCTGCTCCTTCATGTGTTCATCTGCTCCTTCATGTGCTCCTTTGCTCCTTCATGTGTTCATCTGCTCCTTCATCTGCTCCTTCATGTGTTCATCTGCTCCTTCATGTGTTCATCTGCTCCTTCATCTGCTCCTCTGCTCCTTCATGTGTTCATCTGCTCCTTCATGTGCTCCTCTGCTCCTTCATGTGTTCATCTGCTCCTTCATCTGCTCATTCATGTGTTCATCTGCTCCTTCATCTGCTCCTTCATGTGTTCATCTGCTCCTTCATCTGCTCCTTCATGTGTTCATCTGCTCCTTCATCTGCGCCTTCATGTGTTCATCTGCTCCTTCATGTGTTCATCTGCTCCTTCATGTGTTCATCTGCTCCTTCAGGTCTCTTCATGGCTTCTTCCTGTTAAACATGTTTTATCCAATCACATGTTACCTGTCTTCCTCAGTGGAAGAGCAGCCTGTTAGAAGACAGGAAGAGCCTTCTGGAGACCGAGACGTGTGATTGGTCACAGGGCCATGTGACCATGAACATGTACTGTGATTGGTCAGTGAAGCTAGCGTCTCACCTAGAAGCTAGAACCTCAGGACTTACTGATGACCTCTTTCCCTCAGAGGGTTATTTGCATCTGAGTGAAAATATGATTATGTTTCTGTTTTATACATTTACAGTATTTCATCATAAATTAGCCACAGCGCCATAGTTGCTGCTGCACCTGGGGCTGCTGCTGCACCTGTGCAGGGTCAGTGTGGAGGTTGTGTTGATACAGTTGGACAACATGCATCGTTGTTGACGTGGTGGGTTGTGCTCTCCCTTCGCGGTGCTGCATTTCCTCCACTGTAGTGCGACCGACTCGAGGTCGGCTTGGAAAGGCTCGGGCCAAAGGTAGCACGCCGGCACTCGTCTTTAAGGACACTGTCCCTTTAAGAGTAACTATGACCCTAGAGGACTTGTATTTAAGGACTCAACTGTATACATTATAATAACAATATAATAATCACAACCTCACTACTAAAATGATGCAGTCATTAGCAAAATGAATATACACTCAACAGTTACTGTGTTTAGTAGAACTGTCTCTTCATCTGACCTCTGATGACCTCTGATGGTTCACGTCAGCTGACTGTGACATCACTTTTCAACACTGGGCGGGTGACCAGCAGGTCGCTGTTCGTGATGATGCCACTGCGTCTTTGTGTTTGTCTTCCTGCTGTGACCTCACTTCCTGCTGGAGCTGCCTGTCCAATCAGAACTCGCTCTGCTGTCACATGATGAAAACCAAGCGATGATGAGATTAAGAAGCAGTTCAGTCTGAACAGCAGCAAACAGGAAGTGGTTTCTACTCGCCACAATAAAGGTTTCTGAGGGCTGCGAGTGACCAACAACAACGTCATACATGTAACGTGTTCCAGTGATGTCGGAGGGGTTTCTACATAATCCATTGTGTGTGTGTGTGTGTGTGTGTGTGTGTGTGTGTGTGTGTGTTAATGCAGAACTGTAACTGACGGTAGAACCGCTCCTCTTCTTTCTTCTTCTCTTCTTTCTTCTCCTCCCATTCTCTCTCTCCTCGTCCTCAGCGAGTCTGCGTGTCGTTTCTACAGCCATCAGATGAAGGGGAAGCATCCGGCCATCAAGAAGATGAACGAGATCCAGAAGAACATCGACGGCTGGGAGGGCAAAGACATCGGTCAGTGCTGCACGGAGTTCATCATGGAGGGCACGCTGACGCGCGTGGGCGCCAAGCACGAGCGCCACATCTTCCTGTTCGACGGGCTGATGGTCTGCTGCAAGTCCAACCACGGGCCGCCGAGGCTGCCGGGCGCCGGCTCGGCCGCAGAGTACCGGCTGAAGGAGAAGTTCTTCATGCGCAAAGTCCAGATCAACGACCGGGACGACAAGGAGGGCGAGTACCGGCACGCCTTCGAGCTCGTCCTGAAGGACGGGAACAGCGTGGTGTTCGCCGCCAAGTCCGCCGAGGAGAAGAACGGCTGGATGGCGGCGCTGGTCTCGCTGCAGTACCGCGGCACGCTGGAGCGCATGCTGGACTCGGCCATGACGCGCGAGGACAAGGACGAGCAGGTGAGGCTGCCGGGAGCCGAGCTGTACCGCTTCGCCGAGCCCGACTCGGACCGCAACGTCGTGTTCGAGGACAACGTCCAGTCCAAGTCCGGGATCCCCATCGTCAAGGCCGGCACGGTGCTGAAGCTGATCGAGAGGCTCACCTTCCACATGTACGCAGGTGAGGCCGGATGTTGGAGAGCTGGTGTCACACAGGTGATGTAGAGGTGACAGGTGACCAGGTGTAGAATCAGGACCAGGTGTAGAATCAGGACCAAGTGAAGGACCAGGTGTCTCTACAGAACTGAACTGTTGGTCTTCTGTTTCCTCCTTCAGATCCAAACTTTGTTCGAACATTTCTAACCACCTACAGATCGTTCTGTAAACCTCAGAAGCTACTGGACCTGCTCATGGAGAGGTGAGGACCCACCTGTGTACTTACTTACCTTTACCCTTTACTCCGTAGAAAAGAATGTCAAACACTAAACACCTTTAGATTAATGTTGATGACGGTCACTGGAAACTCTTTCTTTGGTTCTTTACATACCTAAGGATGTTTCACTCCACCGCTATCATCCACCTGATCTCAGGTGTGTGATGTCAGGTCTGATCTCAGGTGTGTGATGTCAGGTCTGATCTCAGGTGTGTGATGTGTCAGGTTTGAGATCCCGGAGCCGAGGCCCAGCGAAGTGGACCCCATGGAGGGAGGAGAGCAGCCGCTGAGCGCCGAACTCAAGCGCTTCCGCAAAGAGTTTGTCCAGCCGGTCCAACTCAGGTAGAGTGACACCTGCAGGAGGGTCAGGGGCAGTGCAGAGAGGCCGAGTCCGAGTCCGAGGCCATCTTCATACTGGGAGTCCAGCGCTTCCTGGTTAAGAGTAGCTCTTCCTCTTCTGGTTGGTCTACGAGCTGTAGACCTGGTCCAGGTGTGGAGGAACCTTCGTAAAAGAACAACCTGGTTCCACAGCGGCCCTGGCCTCCGACTCTGAATGTGTTACTGTTGTATTATCATGTGATCACATGATTAGTCACATGACTTGCATCAGCTGACAAGCGATGAGCTCAGTGTGATGTCACCTCTCTGCAGAGTGTTGAATGTGTGTCGCCACTGGGTGGAGCACCACTTCTACGACTTCGAGAGAGATGCTTACCTGCTGCGACGCCTGGAGGAGTTCATCGCATCAGTCAGAGGTACGTACCTGTGAACACCTGTCAGTCATCACCTGTCAGTCACAGGTACCTGTGAACACCTGTGTCTAGCTTGCTGATAGAAGTAAAGACTTTGTTGCAGGTAAGGCAATGAGGAAGTGGGTGGAGTCGATAACTAAGATCATCCAGAGGAAGAAGCAGGTCCAGGTGAGCGTGCCCAGTCACAGCATCACCTTCCAGAACGCTCCTCCCCCCATCGAGTGGCACACCTGTAAACCAGGAAACGCTGAGCAGCTGGAGCTCATGACGCTTCACCCCATCGAGATCGGCCGGCAGCTCACTCTGCTCGAGTCTGACCTCTACAGGTAAGGAGCCTGTACCTGTTGTCCACTTCCCTGTCAGGAGGAACAACTAATCATGATCCCATCAGGATTGTTGTAAACATGTTTGTATATTAGTACAAGAAGTTATTTTGTTCCTCAGCAACATTTGACCCTTTAAAATGTGAATATATTCATGTCCAGTGTGTGTTTTTCATGTATCCATGTGCTGATGTGTGTCTTTGTGTATCTATATGCATATATTGTGTATTTGTTATGTCGTCCCTCTCATCAAACGTACGGCGTTGTGTTCCGCTGGTTCCTCTGAGTTCTCTGAAACGTTGCTTGCTGTCTGACCTGATGACGTTCTGCAGGGCGGTGCAGCCGTCTGAGCTGGTGGGCAGCGTCTGGACCAAAGAAGACAAAGAGATTCACTCCCCCAACCTGCTGAGGATGATCCGACACACCACCAACCTCACACTGTGGTTTGAAAAGTACGACCTTCCTCTGACATCACAACCTAAACCATACAAAAGTATTTAGAAGGTACTTCAGAGACGTCACACCTTTATTCACACCCTCCATCTCACCGCCAGCTGCAGATCCAACTGTATCACAGAGACCTCCATCTTATAGTTCACCCCTATAACCTCAATGCAACCAACCTCCAGGCTTTCATCAGTCCACACTTGAAACTACAACCCCAACCACACTTTTAAGCTTTCATCCATCCACACTTTAAACTGCAACTCCATCCGACCCTTCAACATCATCTTCAACCACACCTCCTCCGCCAGCTCCAGCCTCTTTTCCAACAACTTCTCCGAGACGTCCAACTTCATTTCTAACTTTTCCTCCCAGCAGAAATCCAACCTCAACTCAAACTACTCTTCCAACCTGATCTCCAACCACACATGCAACTTTAACTTGAAATACGTCTCAAATCACAAAGCATCTATTGCTTGGCCTGTAAATACTCCTTCGCCATCCTCCTCCTTAGCGTGGCCCCGCTCCAACATGAGCTTCACCCGGTCCTCTCTGATCCCTCTGCAGGTGTATGGTAGAAACTGAAAACTTAGAGGAACGTGTTGCCGTCGTGTCTCGGATTATCGAGATCCTGCAAGTTTTTCAAGAACTCAACAATTTTAACGGAGTTCTGGAGGTGGTCAGTGCCATGAACTCGTCTCCGGTCTACAGACTGGACCACACCTTTGAGGTAACGATACATCTGTTGATCCGTCATATTTATTCTTTCTCTAGGACTGAAACTCACTGTGAATGTACTAAATATCTTGTTGCAGCTTAGGCCCCACACATGGAAACACAGAGGGACAATTCAACGGGAACATGCTATTTGTATGTCAGTGAAGAAACTCTGAAACAAGTTACATCTTAAAGTCAGTTTACAATCACATAGGTCTCCATTAATACTGCTGTCCACACACAAGTCATACATAAAAGAAGCTCACAGGTATTTTTGAGTTGCTCAGAAGAAGTGAGCAAGGCATTACTGTTCTGTTCTGCACTCAGCCTCATCTCTGAAGGCTAATGTGTCCCACAGCTAAACGCTGCAACCACTGTGGATCATTGCCAAAATAAATTGCATTCTGCCAATAGCTGTAGATTTGACAAACGTTTAGTTTACAAACACAGGGATTTCCTAAAATGTCTAAAATATGTGCTGTGGTTTTTGGTTTTCAGCAAATTCCGAGTCGGCAAAGAAAAATCCTGGAGGAAGCTCATGAGCTGAGTGAAGATCACTACAAGAAGTATTTAGCCAAGCTGCGCTCCATCAACCCGCCCTGTGTCCCGTTCTTTGGTATCTTATCTTTTCTCACATCACGTATATTCAAGGGTTGAAACATGGAGGCTCAGATGGTAAATACGCAGTCGCTCTCTCGGTTTGTCAGGAATCTACCTGACCAACATCCTGAAGACGGAGGAGGGAAACCCCGACTTCCTGCGCAGACACGGCAAAGATCTCATCAACTTCAGCAAGAGGAGGAAAGTGGCTGAAATCACTGGAGAGATCCAACAGTACCAGAACCAACCGTACTGTCTGAGAGTGGAGAACGACATCCGGGTCAGTGTCGTTATGTCACGTCCTGTTCACTCTGACCCTAACCCTCTCACTTCCTGTTCACTCTGACCCTAACCCTCTCACTTCCTGTTCACACTGACCCTAACCCTCTCACTTCCTGTTCACACTGACCCCTAACCCTCTCACTTCCTGTTCACACTGACCCTAAACCTCTCACTTCCTGTTCACACTGATCCCTAACCCTCTCACTTCCTGTTCACACTGACCCCTAACCCTCTCACTTCCTGTTCACACTGACCTCAACCCTCTCACTTCCTGTTCACACTAACCCTGTCACTTCCTGTTCACACCAACCCTAACCCTGTCACTTCCTGTTCACACCAACCCTAACCCTGTCACTTCCTATTTACACTGACCCTAACCCTGTCACTTCCTATTCACACTGACCCTAACCCTGTCACTTCCTGTTCACACTGACTCTACCCCTGTCACTTCCTGTTCACACTGACTCTACCCCTGTCACTTCCTGTTCACACTGACTCTACCCCTGTCACTTCCTGTTCACACTGACTCTACCCCTGTCACTTCCTTTTCACACTGACTATAACCCTGTCAGTTCCTGTTCACACTGACTCTACCCTGTCACTTCCTGTTCACACTGACTCTACCCCTGTCACTTCCTGTTCACACTGACTATAACCCTGTCACTTCCTGTTCACACTGACTCTAACCCTGTCACTTCCTGTTCACACTGACTATAACCCTGTCACTTCCTGTTCACACTGACTATAACCCTGTCACTTCCTGTTCACACTGACTCTAACCCTGTCACTTCCTGTTCTCTCTGTTTGTGAAGCAGAAGTTCTTTGAGAGCCTGAACCCGATGGAGGACATGTCGGAGAAAGACTTTGCTGATCATCTATTCAACAAATCTCTAGAGATAGAACCTCGAAATGTCCGATCATTACCTCGATTTGTGAGTATCAAGCACCTGCAGCGAGTTTGAACCTCCTGCTGAGACGTGACGGAACATCCTTACTTTACCTGTAATTTACCTCAGTCATATAAAGCCATAGGCTGTGAGACATCCTTTAAATGGACATGTGACGTTGGAAAGAAGTTATCTGACCAGAACTTATATGTTCAGGGTTACTTATGTGTTTAAATACCCCCCCTCCCTCCCCTTAGATGAAGAAGTACACCTGTCCTCTGAAGTCTCCAGGGATCCGTCCGACCTCAGTGAGGCCTGGGACCATGCGGCATCCAACACCGCTGCAGAACGAACCGAGGAAGATCAGTTACAGTCGCATCCCAGACAGCGAGGCTGAGGGGGGCGCTGTCTCGGCTCCCAACTCCCCCCGCGCCCCTCTGACTCCGCCCCCTGCCTCCGCCACCTCCAGCTCCACAGACCTTGGCAGTGTGTTCGACTCGCCGCAAGGTCCTAGCAGCCCCTTTCATTCCAGTAAGGCCACAAGTCTGACATTAGCTCCACCCACCAATGTGCTCAGTGACTGACGTTCTAACACAGTGTCTGACGTTCTAACACAGTGTCTGACGTTCTAACTCAGTGTCTGACGTTCTAACACAGTGACTGACGTTCTAACACAGTGTCTGACGTTCTAACACAGTGTCTGACGTTCTAACTCAGTGTCTGACGTTCTAACACAGTGTCTGACGTTCTAACACAGTGTCTGACGTTCTAACACAGTGTCTGACGTTCTAACACAGTGTCTGACGTTCTAACACAGTGTCTGACGTTCTAACACAGTGTCTGACGTTCTAACACAGTGTCTGACGTTCTAACACAGTGTCTGACGTTCTAACTCAGTGTCTGACGTTCTAACACAGTGTCTGACGTTCTAACACAGTGTCTGACGTTCTAACACAGTGTCTGACGTTCTAACACAGTGTCTGACGTTCTAACACAGTGTCTGACGTTCTAACAGTGTCTGACGTTCTAACACAGTGTCTGACGTTCTAACAGTGCCTGACGTTCTAACACAGTGCCTGACGTTCTAACAGTGACTGACGTTCTAACACAGTGACTGACGTTCTAACAGTGTCTGACGTTCTAACAGTGTCTGACGTTCTAACACAGTGACTGACGTTCTAACACAGTGACTGACGTTCTAACACAGTGACTGACGTTCTAACACAGTGTCTGACGTTCTAACAGTGTCTGACGTTCTAACACAGTGACTGACGTTCTAACACAGTGTCTGACGTTCTAACACAGTGACTGACGTTCTAACACAGTGTCTGACGTTCTAACACAGTGCCTGACGTTCTAACACAGTGCCTGACGTTCTAACACAGTGACTGACGTTCTAACACAGTGACTGACGTTCTAACACAGTGTCTGACGTTCTAACACAGTGACTGACGTTCTAACAGTGTCTGACGTTCTAACAGTGTCTGACGTTCTAACACAGTGTCTGACGTTCTAACAGTGTCTGACGTTCTAACACAGTGTCTGACGTTCTAACACAGTGTCTGACGTTCTAACACAGTGCCTGACGTTCTAACACAGTGTCTGACGTTCTAACACAGTGACTGACGTTCTAACACAGTGACTGACGTTCTAACACAGTGTCTGACGTTCTAACACAGTGTCTGACGTTCTAACACAGTGTCTGACGTTCTAACACAGTGCCTGACGTTCTAACACAGTGCCTGACGTTCTAACACAGTGTCTGACGTTCTAACACAGTGACTGACGTTCTAACACAGTGACTGACGTTCTAACACAGTGCCTGACGTTCTAACACAGTGTCTGACGTTCTAACACAGTGCCTGACGTTCTAACACAGTGCCTGACGTTCTAACAGTGACTGACGTTCTAACACAGTGCCTGAGGTTCTAAAGGTTGTGTTCTCTGGTCTCAGGGTCTTCCTCCGTCTCTTCCATGGTGAGTTTCAGTCGTGGTTCTGAGGACGTCCCTGTTCCTCCTCCTGTTCCTCCTCGCAGACGTCCGGAGTCGGCTCCGGCCGAGTCCTCGCCCTCAAAGGTAACGAACAAGTCCACTTTTCTGTTGTGTTCAGGTGTGACAGAAGATACGAGAACAACTTGTGTTCTCCTGAGTCAGAAGACGTGAGGTTCCTGCATCCTGACTTAGAGTTGGTAACGGTGTTTCTACAGGTGTAACTTAGTGTTACGGTGTTTCTGCAGGTGTAACTTAGTGTTACGGTGTTTCTACAGGTGTAACTTAGTGTTACGGTGTTTCTGCAGGTGTAACTTAGTGTTACGGTGTTTCTGCAGGTGTAACTTAGTGTTACGGTGTTTCTGCAGGTGTAACTTAGTGTTGTTACGGTGTTTCTGCAGGTGTAACTTAGTGTTACGGTGTTTCTACAGGTGTAACTTAGTGTTGTTACGGTGTTTCTACAGGTGTAACTTAGTGTTACGGTGTTTCTACAGGTGTAACTTAGTGTTACGGTGTTTCTACAGGTGTAACTTAGTGTTACGGTGTTTCTGCAGGTGTAACTTAGTGTTACGGTGTTTCTGCAGGTGTAACTTAGTGTTACGGTGTTTCTGCAGGTGTAACTTAGTGTTGTTACGGTGTTTCTGCAGGTGTAACTTAGTGTTACGGTGTTTCTGCAGGTGTAACTTAGTGTTGTTACGGTGTTTCTACAGGTGTAACTTAGTGTTACGGTGTTTCTACAGGTGTAACTTAGTGTTACGGTGTTTCTACAGGTGTAACTTAGTGTTACGGTGTTTCTGCAGGTGTAACTTAGTGTTACGGTGTTTCTGCAGGTGTAACTTAGTGTTACGGTGTTTCTGCAGGTGTAACTTAGTGTTGTTACGGTGTTTCTACAGGTGTAACTTAGTGTTACGGTGTTTCTACAGGTGTAACTTAGTGTTACGGTGTTTCTGCAGGTGTAACTTAGTGTTACGGTGTTTCTGCAGGTGTAACTTAGTGTTACGGTGTTTCTGCAGGTGTAACTTAGTGTTACGGTGTTTCTACAGGTGTAACTTAGTGTTACGGTGTTTCTGCAGGTGTAACTTAGTGTTACGCTGTTTCTGCAGGTGTAACTTAGTGTTACGGTGTTTCTGCAGGTGTAACTTAGTGTTACGGTGTTTCTGCAGGTGTAACTTAGTGTTGTTACGGTGTTGTTACTGACGCTGCCCCCCTCTCCGCCCCCCTCTCAGATGATGTCAAAGCTGGACAGTCCCCCTGCTGTGCCTCCTCGTCAGCCCACCTGTAAGCTCCTCCCCCCTCGTTACTCTTCATCTCTGTCATCGTCATCTCCCCCGGAGAGCCCCCCCTCCCTGCCTCCTCGGGAGCCTCTCAGCTCTCCTCTACATCTCCTTCCCCCTCCTCCGGGCCGCCCTCGCTGTGAGCTTCAGGCCTTCTTCCCTTCCACCACCTCGTCCTCACCCTCCATCAGCTCCGCCTCCTCCTCCCCGCCTCCCCTTCCGCCACTCACTCCCGTTGCCTCTAGCCCCGCCCCGGCCTCCAGGCTCCTCCCCCTTGACGCCCCCCCGGTGCCTCCCCGGCACAGCGTCCCCAAACTTCCACCCAAGACCTACAAGAGGGAGTCTTTGATCCCTAATCTCCTGTTGGACACGCCCCCTGCACTGTGATTGGACAGCCTGCTGAGGAGGCGGAGCTTGATGAGCTAACGCTACAGCAATTGGCTGTAAACAAAGAAAACAATGGATTTAAAGACAAAAAAAACATCCGACTGATCAATCAGGATGTTGAATAAAGATCATGTGCCCTTATTCTGAAAACAAACTAATCATGTGCTCTTATTCTGAAAAACAAACTGATTGTATTCGAAGTTGAACTTTGGAAAAAAATTGTCTGTTTGTCAGACCTGATAAACAGAAAGGATTGTGGGTAATGTAGTGCTCCACGGACTAAAGTGAACTCTGGGTCTGAGGTGCCTTCAGGTACTTGACCAGAACCAAAGCGGTACTGTATCGGTTCCCTGAGGTCTCTCTGAATGTTCATGAACGTCTATTCTTTAAAACAAGGGAATAAACTTTGTAAACTGGCCTGAAGGACGACAGAAACCCGCTTCCTGGTCTTTATTATTATGGATAATAATAGTTGTTGTTTACTGACCGAGAACACATGTCACCTTTAACCTTCAATAAATAACACTTAAATATAACATGCTTCATTCTGATTGGTCGGATATTGCGTCGCCATGACTCCCTCAGCACAGAATATATTTATTTATTCATTATTCATATTTAAATTATTCCTGACGCATAATGACTGAGCTGATTGAGTCTTAATCTGAACCAGGGCCACATTCTGGGGGACTAGTTTCCATGGTAACTGAGGTGTGTTCACATGAAGGTCAGAGGTCAGATTGACCTCTGACCTTCATGTTGCCTCAGAGGTCAGACTGACGTCTTTCTGTTAAAATGAGTCTGATATGCACCCTAACATGCACGCTCACGTGCACCCTAACATGCACTGACATGCACGCTCACGTGCACCCTAACATGCACGCTCACGTGCACCCTAACATGCACGCTCACGTGCACCCTAACATGCACTAACATGCACGCTCACGTGCACCCTCACATGCACGCTCACGTGCACCCTAACATGCACTAACATGCACGCTCACGTGCACCCTCACATGCACGCTCACGTGCACCCTAACATGCACGCTCACGTGCACCCTAACATGCACTAACATGCACGCTCACGTGCACCCTAACATGCACGCTCACTAACATGCACACTCACGTGCACCCTCACATGCACACTCACTAACATGCACACTCACGTGCACCCTCACATGCACGCGCACGTGCACCCTCACGTGCATGCTCACGTGCACTATCTTGCACACTCACGTGTGACTGTGGCTCAGTGGTGAGCAGGGATTGTCTTTCAATCAGAGGGTCGGCGGTTCGATCCCCGGCTCCGCTAGTCCTTGTCGATGTGTCCTTGAGCAAGACCCTCAACCCTAAATTGCTCCTGCAGCTGCACTTACAGAGTATGAATGGTTGACTAAACTGATGGCACCTTGCATGGTGGCTCCTCCCATCAGGGTGTGAATAATGTCATGTAGTGTTAAAGTGCTTTGAGTGGTGAGAAGACTAGAAAAGTGCTTTTACAGGTCCATTTACCATTTGTGTGCACACTCACATGCACTAACAAGACCAAGAGGCACGCTCACGTGCACTATGTGCACACCCCTTTTCCATTAAACCATCTGGAGAAAAGTGATTTTCTAGAATTGTCTTTTTTGCCCCAATTTTTGTTGGACATCCTTTACAGGATCATATGAATTCTATATCTTATATATTATATCATATGAATTCTTTAAGTTTTAAATCATATTTTAAAATTGTTTCACTCTGCATGACTTGTCGATAATGTCTTTTTAAATATTTATTATTGAACTATGAGATATTTAATTTAATTTTTAGGTCCACCAATACATTTTTATTTTATTGGCCTTTTAATATCACGAGCAGATGGAGCTTCATTGTTTTTGTCTACATTCAATTTGACTTTTTTCAACTCATATTTTTAAATAATTTTTAGGTAAAATGGAAACTTGAGTTACTTAAATGAAGTTAAGTAGTTTTAATTCTTCACAAAAGTGACAACTGGCAGCTGACAAGTGGACTAGCCCCTCTATATAAGTCCCGCCCCTGGTGATGACGTCATTTATATGTCCATCAGCAGCTGCTCAGACTGAGATGAGAGCTTTAAACCTGCAGAGAAGCGTCACCTCTGCACACAGAGACGAAGAAGAAAAAGAAGAAGAAGAAGAAGAAGAAGAAGAAGATGGCCGACTCCACCAGTAGCAGTTGCTCTGACTCTTCATCACCACCCAACAACTCCTCTTCTTCCTCCCTCAGAGACCTCGCACAATCAGGTAAAGATTCTACACACCGAGCAGGAAATGAATTATTAGTCAAACAGCAGCTAATCGTCTTGATGAGAGATGTTTGAGATAATGAGCACGTAATACTAATAACTAACTAAAACAATGAACTGTAAAAACTAATAATACAGTACTAATAAAGAATATCTATTTACTGTAAAACTACTAATAAACATTCAAACTAAGAATACACTTTTAAACTAACAATTGATTGTACAACTAATACATGTCTGTAAATAATTTAGTGTAAAAACTAATAATTGACTAAAACTAATAACTAGTGTAAGAACTACAACCAATTGAAAAAAGGATTAAGCAGTTTGAACCGGTTCACATGACCACAAGCTGCTGCTGATCTGCTCAGCTGATCGATGTTATGCAGACAAGCTGCTTACTGACCGCTAACCCTGAGCAGAGTTATAATGCGCTATTGTTGCTGTTGCCACATGAAGAGATGCACAGTGGCACCAGCAGCCGTCAAAGGGGAGCCATCGTCCAACCAAATAGTTCAGTCAATGGTAAAACCTCTTCCTGTTAAAAACACTGTCAGTTAAAGATAGAAACACCCTGTTTGGAGAATAATAAGGATACATACTATTTGTATATCACTTTAAAAGGTAGTCAAGGCACTTTACAAAGTAAAAACAAACAATAGAACTTGCAACAATGTGAACAAGAGAAACGACATCATCACAGTAAGAAACAAAAACGTACTGAAAGAGCATAAAGGTTAAAAGCAGATTGAAATAAATTAGTTGTAAGAGCAGTTTTAAAGAGAAGTGAAGAGAATGTCTGAGGTTCTTTCACACTACATTTCATTTAGTCAACACTTTTATCCAAAGCGCATTCAACCATGAGGACAAACTCAGAACAACAAGAATCAAAAAAGTACAATTTATTGTTTAGCTGGCAGTGACGGAGCTACAAGCTGATTGGCTAAAGCAGTGACGGAGCTACAAGCTGATTGGCTGAAGCAGTGACGGAGCTACAAGCTGATTGGCTGAAGCAGTGACGGAGCTACAAGTCTCAAGTTCAGTCTTGTCAGGGTTATGTTCAGGTGCTGTGGGACATCCACGGAGAGATGTCAGTCAGACAGCACAGATTCCTGCTGCTACCTGTGGTTCTGATCGGAGAAACGAGAAGATCTGTTGTGTGTCATCAGCATGGCTATTGGAGGAAAAGCCATGAGAGAGAGAGAGAGAGAGAAAGATGGTGTGCAGAGAGAAGAGGAGAGGGCCCAGGACGGAGCCCTGAGGGACCCCAGTAGTGAGAGGACCCAGGACGGAGCCCTGAGGGACCCCAGTAGTGAGAGGACCCAGGACGGAGCCCTGAGGGACCCCAGTAGCGAGAGGACCCAGGACGGAGCCCTGAGGGACCCCACTAGCGAGAGGACCCAGGACGGAGCCCTGAGGGACCCCAGTAGTGAGAGGACCTAGGACGCAGCCCTGAGGGACCCCAGTAGTGAAAGGACCCAGGACGGAGCCCTGAGGGACCCCAAAATAAATGAATTACACTTATTATTCCATTATATGCACAGCTGCTGCTATTAGTCTTTGTTCTACTTCTCTTACTCAAGAATACTTTCTCTTGCATGCATCGGCTTTGTCGTAATGCTGTGTTTTCTGTCCATGTCACGTCTATCAGGTCCTCCTCTGCTTCTCTTACTGAGGTTTGTTTTGGGGAGTTGTTTCTTGGACCGTCACGTCAGGAGAAACAGAGTTGAACAAATTGTCAAGTCCCCTGGCTATGCAGATAAAATGTGTATTTAGTATACAGTGTATACTGCTATACACACAGTCTGTCTCTCTGCAGCCTTGCAGCTTGTGCACTGGGAAGAACCAAAGAAGTCGCTGGTGGCGTTTGGCTCGTCGCTGCTGGTTCTTGTCTTTGTGGCGACGCTTTCCGTCATCAGTGTGGTGTCGTATCTGCTGCTGACTGGCCTCTGCGTCACCATCACCTTCAGGTGAGGGCTTCACCTTTCTCTGTGTCACCTTCAGGTGAGCATGTAAGCGTGCATGTTCGTGCATGTGAGCTCAGACACTCTGTGATGTGACAATGGGACAGCCCTAAACCCTTCAGGACTTCACTGGAGCTCAGAGTAGGTGAGTCCTGAAGCGTGGAGGCTGAGGCCCAGTTCCAGCAGGCAAGAGGGCTGACGGGACCACGCAAAGGGCCCTTGCGGGTCTTGCGTCTCTGCGTAAAACCCGAGTATAAAGGACCCTTCACACTTCTTGTTTGCTTGTCTGTTCGTAGGGTTTATAAATCAGTCATCCAGGCCGTCCAGAAGTCAGACGAAGGTCATCCATTCAGGTAAGATGACCAGTGTTGATCCTGAAACTTGAACTCCCCTGAACCGTCTCCTGTTCCGTCCCCTCCAGCTCTCTGTTGGAGACGGACATCTCGGTGTCTGTGGAGTCCGCCCGGCTGCTGACTGACCGGTGTCTGACCCATCTGAACTGGTTCAGCAGTCAGACCCGGAGGCTGCTGCTGGTGGAAGACCTGGTCGACTCTCTGAAGGTCAGATGTGCAGTTAATTACAAGTCAGCGTGGTTTAAATGCTAGCGAGCGTCCATGTTTCACTCTTTGTCCTCTACGCGTTTCAGCTGTGTCATCCTCAACCCTCACCATCTTTGCTTTTATCCTCCCCGGTCCAGTTGGCTGCCGTAATGTGGATGATGACGTATGTTGGAGCCATTTTTAATGGCGTCACCGTCCTCATCCTCGGTGAGGCTTCATTTGACCGTTTTCACTGATTTTCTATCAATAAACCTAAAACACAACTTTGTCTATGTCCAGCTGACATCATTTTCTTCACCACACCGCTGATCTACCAGAAGAAAAAGGTACCGAGGTTTCATCTTTGTAACAAATATAAGATGTTTTTACATGTTTCAGCCCAAGAACCTTTTTCTATGTACACTTCTAGTTGTGTCTTGTGTAAGTAATGCATGAAGCTACATTAAGTAATGCATGAAGCTACTTTAAGTAATGCATGAAGCTACTTTAAGTAATGCATGAAGCAAGTCTCTTTCTCTTCTGGTTATAATATATAATACGGTATCTCTTTTACACTGAACATCCAGATGACTCGTTTACCTCGTCTCTCAGTTTAAAACCAGCACGTGTTGTTTCACAAGCTGAGTATTGCTCTATGAATATTTAACATACATCAATAATGCTTGTTTTTGTGTAGGCACAGATTGATCGGTACATTGAATTGATCAAGTCCAGAGGGGAGGAGATGCTGCAGAAGTGAGTTCACATCTTCTAAATATGATGTAATGTCATCAGAGTATATGTGTACTTGGCTTCAGTATGTTCTAGTACATGCTGAGGGTATTTATACTTTGCTTCAGTACCATCTGTATGTATTTATACTCTGCTGAAGTATCATCTGTGTGCATTAAAACTCAAGCAAGTCGGACACAAATCTACCCAGCATGCATCATGTTTATAAATACTTGAGGGACTTCTTGTGTTGTCAGGCTGCAGGACCGGTTACCTGGAGCTGTGAGAAGAACCAAAGCTGAATGACCACCTGACATGCACACACACACCTGCAGACGCCGTGGGTCTTTGCTGTCTTCTGATTGGTCGGTTTGTCAAAATAAAATCCTGACAGACAAACCACAGTGAGGCTGATCCTTTTGTTTCACTTCGAATGCATACGGTTTGATTTTTTTCCAGGAAATACATTCATGTTTTTATTTGATGAAATGCTTTGGCTTTTGTGATCATTGGAAAAATATTAAGGTTCGCTGTTTCATTTTAGAGCTCTGTAGTTTGTAGTTGCTCTGGAGCAGTTTAACTGAGATGTGGGTTAGCGTTCGACCCACAAAGTAGATTAAACCCACAATGAAGGTTAGAAAACACAATGTAGATTAAACCCACGATGTATATTAAACCCACAATGTAGATTAAACCCACAATGAAGGTTAGAAAACACAATGTAGATTAAACCCACAATGTAGGTTAGACCCACAATGTAGGTTAGACCCACAATGTAGATTAAACCCACAATGTAGGTTAAACCCACAATGTAGATTAAACCCACAATGTAGATTAAACCCACAATGAAGGTTAGAAAACACAATGTAGATTAAACCCACAATGTAGATTAAACCCACAATGTAGATTAAACCCACAAAGTAGGTTAGACCCACAATGTAGATTAAACCCACAATGTAGGTTAAACCCACAATGTAGATTAAACCCACAATGTAGATTACACCCACAATGTAGGTTAGACCCACAATGTAGATTAAACCCACAATGTAGATTAAACCCACAATGAAGGTTAGAAAACACAATGTAGATTAAACCCACAATGTAGATTAAACCCACAATGTAGGTTAGACCCACAATGTAGATTAAACCCACAATGTAGGTTAAACCCACAATGTAGATTAAACCCACAATGTAGATTAAACCCACAATGAAGGTTAGAAAACACAATGTAGATTAAACCCACAATGTAGATTAAACCCACAATGTAGATTAAACCCACAAAGTAGGTTAGACCCACAATGTAGATTAAACCCACAATGTAGGTTAAACCCACACTGTAGATTAAACCCACAATGTAGATTACACCCACAATGTAGGTTAGACCCACAATGTAGATTAAACCCACAATGTAGATTAAACCCACAAAGTAGGTTAGACCCACAAAGTAGGTTAGACCCACAATGTAGATTAAACCCACAATGAAGGTTAGAAAACACAATGTAGATTAAACCCACGATGTATATTAAACCCACAATGTAGATTAAACCCACAATGAAGGTTAGAAAACACAATGTAGATTAAACCCACAATGTAGATTAAACCCACAATGTAGGTTAAACCCACAAAGTAGGTTAGACCCACAAAGTAGGTTAGACCCACAATGTAGATTAAACCCACAAAGTAGGTTAGACCCACAATGTAGATTAAACCCACAAAGTAGGTTAGACCCACAAAGTAGGTTAGACCCACAATGTAGATTAAACCCACAATGTAGGTTAAACCCACAATGTAGATTAAACCCACAATGTAGGTTAAACCCACAAAGTAGGTTAGACCCACAATGTAGGTTAGACCCACAATGTAGATTAAACCCACAATGTAGGTTAAACCCACAATGTAGATTACACCCACAATGTAGGTAAGACCCACAATGTAGATTACACCCACAATGTAGATTAAACCCACAATGTAGGTTAGACCCACAATGTAGATTACACCCACAATGTAGATTAAACCCACAAAGTAGGTTAGACCCACAAAGTAGGTTAGACCCACAATGTAGATTAAACCCACAATGTAGATTAAACCCACAATGTAGATTAAACCCACAATGTAGATTAGACCCACAATGTAGATTACACCCACAATGTAGATTACACCCACAATGTAGGTTTGACCCACAATGTAGATTAGACCCACAATGTAGGTTAGACCCACAATGTAGGTTAGAAAACACAATGTAGATTAAACCCACAATGTAGATTACACCCACAATGTAGGTTAGAAAACACAATGTAGGTTAGACCCACGATGTAGATTACACCCACAATGTAGATTACACCCACAATGTAGATTAAACCCACAATGTAGATTACACCCACAATGTAGGTTAGACCCACAATGTAGATTAAACCCACAATGTAGATTACACCCACAATGTAGATTAGACCCACAACGTAGATTACACCCACAATGTAGGTTAGAAAACACAATGTAGGTTAGACCCACAATGTAGATTACACCCACAATGTAGGTTAGACCCACAATGTAGATTACACCCACAATGTAGGTTTGACCCACAATGTAGATTACACCCACAATGTAGGTTAGACCCACAATGTAGATTAAACCAAGAATGTAGATTAGACCCACAATGTAGGTTAGACCCACAATGTAGATTAAACCCACAATGTAGATTACACCCACAATGTAGGTTAGACCCACAATGTAGATTAAACCAAGAATGTAGATCAAACCCACAATGTAGGTTAGACCCACAATGTAGGTTAGAAAACACAATGTAGATTAAACCCACAATGTAGATTACACCCACAATGTAGGTTAGAAAACACAATGTAGGTTAGACCCACAATGTAGATTACACCCACAATGTAGATTAGACCCACAATGTAGATTAAACCCACAATGTAGATTACACCCACAATGTAGGTTAGACCCACAATGTAGATTAAACCCACAATGTAGATTAGACCCACAACGTAGATTACACCCACAATGTAGGTTAGAAAACACAATCTAGGTTAGACCCACAATGTAGATTACACCCACAATGTAGGTTAGACCCACAATGTAGATTACACCCACAATGTAGATTAGACCCACAATGTAGGTTAGACCCACAATGTAGATTAAACCCACAATGTAGATTACACCCACAATGTAGGTTTGACCCACAATGTAGATTACACCCACAATGTAGGTTAGACCCACAATGTAGATTAAACCAAGAATGTAGATTAGACCCACAAACGTTCCCAGGTTAGACCCACAAACATTCTCACATTAGACCCACAAATGTTCTCACTTTAGACCCACAAACATTCCCAGGTTAGACCCACAAACGTTCTCAGGTTAGACCCACAAACATTCTCACGTTAGACCCACAAACGTTCTCAGGTTAGACCCACAAATGTTCTTAGGTTAGACCCACAAAAGTTCTTAGGTTAGACCCACAAAAGTTCTCAGGTTAGACCCACAAACGTTCTCACATTAGACCCACAAACATTCCCAGGTTAGACCCACAAACATTCTCACATTAGACCCATAAACGTTCTCACATTAGACCCACAAATGTTCTCACATTAGACCCACAAATGTTCTCACATTAGACCCACAAACATTCTCACATTAGATCCACAAGCGTTCTCACGTTAGACCCACAAACGTTCTCAGGTTAGACCCACAAACGTTCTCACATTAGACCCACAAACGTTCTCAGGTTAGACCCACAAACGTTCTCACATTAGACCCACAAACGTTCTCACATTAGACCCACAAACGTTCTCACATTAGACCCACAAACGTTCTCACGTTAGACCCACAAACGTTCTCAGGTTAGACCCACAAATGTTCTCACATTAGACCCACAAACGTTCTCACATTAGACCCACAAACGTTCTCACATTAGACCCACAAACGTTCTCAGGTTAGACCCACAAACGTTCTCACATTAGACCCACAAACGTTCTCACGTTAGACCCACAAACGTTCTCACGTTAGACCCACAAACGTTCTCACGTTAGACCCACAAATGTTCTCACGTTAGACCCACAAACGTTCTCAGGTTAGACCCACAAACGTTCTCACATTAGACCCACAAACGTTCTCACATTAGACCCACAAACGTTCTCACATTAGACCCACAAACGTTCTCAGGTTAGACCCACAAACGTTCTCACATTAGACCCACAAACGTTCTCACATTAGACCCACAAACGTTCTCACATTAGACCCACAAACGTTCTCACATTAGACCCACAAACGTTCTCAGGTTAGACCCACAAACGTTCTCACATTAGACCCACAAACGTTCTCAGGTTAGACCCACAAACGTTCTCACATTAGACCCACAAACGTTCTCACATTAGACCCACAAACGTTCTCACATTAGACCCACAAACGTTCTCACGTTAGACCCACAAACGTTCTCAGGTTAGACCCACAAACGTTCTCACAGTAGACCCACAAACGTTCTCACATTAGACCCACAAACGTTCTCACATTAGACCCACAAACGTTCTCAGGTTAGACCCACAAACGTTCTCACATTAGACCCACAAACGTTCTCACATTAGACCCACAAACGTTCTCAGGTTAGACCCACAAACGTTCTCACATTAGACCCACAAACGTTCTCACATTAGACCCACAAACGTTCTCACATTAGACCCACAAATGTTCTCACGTTAGACACACAAACGTTCTCAGGTTAGACCCACAAACGTTCTCACATTAGACCCACAAACGTTCTCACATTAGACCCACAAACGTTCTCACATTAGACCCACAAACGTTCTCAGGTTAGACCCACAAACGTTCTCACATTAGACCCACAAACGTTCTCACATTAGACCCACAAACGTTCTCACATTAGACCCACAAACGTTCTCACATTAGACCCACAAACGTTCTCAGGTTAGACCCACAAACGTTCTCACATTAGACCCACAAACGTTCTCAGGTTAGACCCACAAACGTTCTCACATTAGACCCACAAACGTTCTCACATTAGACCCACAAACGTTCTCACGTTAGACCCACAAACGTTCTCAGGTTAGACCCACAAACGTTCTCACATTAGACCCACAAACGTTCTCACATTAGACCCACAAACGTTCTCACATTAGACCCACAAACGTTCTCACATTAGACCCACAAACGTTCTCACGTTAGACCCACAAACGTTCTCACATTAGACCCACAAACGTTCTCACATTAGACCCACAAACGTGGGTTTTGTGAAGTTGAGTTGTTGTCATGTTTTCCTAAGAATGTATAACATGTATACATTTTTTCTCAAATCAACACTTCTCTTCAGGAAACAACTTGGGCAGGTTTATGAAAAGGTTGTGTTTTTGTAAAATAACTGAAGCAGCGTGACTGCAACGCCACGCTGCTGCTGCTGGAGCGCAAAGCGAGGCGACGCTATGGCTGGAGTATTTCATCCAACGACTTGAAGCCTCTTGTTTTGAGTTTGTGTGACGCCGTCCGCCTTGCTCTCTGGAAGATCTCTGTACTCGTGCACCGCTGCAGTTACCCAGTTGTTCTGTTATCACATAATCAGCATTTACTCAGAAACAAAGTCCACTGAACTGACTGATATCAGAGGTCAAAGGTCACTGCAGGCAGAAGAAGTGATTCTGCTGAAACTGCAGAAAGACGAGAGGCAAATGAGAGGAGGAAGATCTCTGAGAGGAAGGAGGATTTAAAGTGACAGATACAGGAAGAAGTGACTGGAAAGAAGGGCGGAAGGAGACTTGAAGAGAGGATGAAACAAAGCGAGACAGAAGTCGTTTGTTGAGGGTTCAAGAGCTTTGCTGTTGTTGTGGAGAATCACTGAAGGTAAAACCTGCAGCTGCATTCTTTACTGTGACCGTAAGTTAACTTCATTCTGTTCTTGGTCATATATTTACTCAAATCTTTATTTTTCATGATTTGTGCAATTGAGTTTTGAGCCCATTTCGTTGTTGGTTTTAGAAAATAAAATGTAAATACAAAATGTCACAAAGGTTAGGGTTTAGAAAAAGGTCAGTTAGTAACCTCCAACTAACCTCTGAATGACCAGTTAGAGGTTAGTTAGAGGTTACTAGAGTTAGAGGTTACCACTGTTAGAGGTTACCACAGTTAGAGGTTACCACAGTTAGAGGTTAGTTAGAGGTTACTAGAGTTAGAGGTAACTAGAGTTAGAGGTAACTAGAGTTAGAGGTTACTAGAGTTAGAGGTTACTAGAGTTAGAGGTAACTAGAGTTAGAGGTTACTAGAGTTAGAGGTAACTACAGTTAGAGGTAACTAGAGTTAGAGGTAAATAGAGTTAGAGGTAACTAGAGTTAGAGGTAACTAGAGTTAGAGGTTACTAGAGTTAGAGGTTACTAGAGTTAGCGGTAACTAGAGTTAGAGGTAACTAGAGTTAGGGGTAACTAGAGTTAGAGGTTACTAGAGTTAGAGGTAACTAGAGTTAGAGGTTACTAGAGTTAGAGGTTACTAGAGTTAGCGGTAACTAGAGTTAGAGGTTACTAGAGTTAGAGGTTACTAGAGTTAGCGGTAACTAGAGTTAGAGGTTACTAGAGTTAGAGGTTACTAGAGTTAGAGGTTACTAGAGTTAGAGGTAACTAACCCTGTTTGCTTGCTCTAACTTTTCCGTTGTCACGTGTTTGCATTGAATGTGTGTCCACCAGAAGAAAGTTCCCTAATGTACATCCCATTTGCATTGTTTTCATTCTGAGCGACACATAAGAGGAACTGTGTGTGCGTGTGCGTGTGTGCGTGTGCGTGTGTGCGTGTGCGTGCGTGCGTCAGTGCTTCAGTGGATCAAACCTTGAGAACGATGGCCGTCAGCTCACCGACAGACAAGTGAGTCCAAGACAAGTTTCCCTGGTTGAGTTTGAAGCATTGGAAGCAGCAGGAAGCTGCAGCTGCTCAGACTCTGAACGTTTTAGACTTAGTTAATAAATGAGTATTATATTGACATTTAATACAGAAGCTAAAATCTACAACAGTTATTGATGTTTAGTTCTTCTTGGCCACCTTCAGTGGAGTGAAGACGCCGGCTGGCGGCTGTGAAGCTTTTCACAGAGAAACCGTCTCTTGTGGTTTCACATGAAACGATGAAACGATTGCTCATGGAGAGTTTTGAAAACTTCTTCCTGCAGGTGTTTTGGCGTCTGGCTGATCTTCTTCATGCTCGGTTTGGGGACGCTGCTGCCCTGGAACTTCTTCATGACTGCTACCATGGTACGACATCACTTCCTGTCTGATATCCATCCACACGTCGTCTTCTGCTTTGGATGGGCTTTTATATTGAAGGATGGAGAATTTAAACATTGTTCACATATTAAGGGACATTAATTTGAAGAATGAAGTGAATTAAACTGCTGTAAAATACTATTCTGTGTATTATATTAAAGTAAACGTTATGATAGCCAGAAGTTCTGCATATCTGTAATGAAAACTAAAGTGACAACATTTAAACTGTGGATTTTTGATATTAATCTCATGTTCAGACCCAAATAACCAGTGAATGTGTCTATCAAAACCAAAATGGTAACTTTTTAATATGTTCGCAGTGTCGGCGTAATTTGTCCACAGTGTAGGCGTAATTTGTCCGCAGTGTCGGCGTAGTTTGTCCGCAGTGTCGGTGTAATTTGTCCGCAGTGTCGTTGTAGTTTGTCCGCAGTGTCGTTGTAGTTTGTCCGCAGTGTCAGTGTAATTTGTCCGCAGTGTCGGCAGTGTCGGTGTAATTTGTCCGCAGTGTCGGCGTAGTTTGTCCGCAGTGTCGGCGTAGTTTGTCCGCAGTGTCGGCGTAGTTTGTCCGCAGTGTCGGCGTAGTTTGTCCGCAGTGTCGGTGTAGTTTGTGTTTGAAAGGGTAAATGTCTGAAATGAACCAATGGGACTGAGTCTGGACCTCAGAGAAACGCTTCTGTCTGTTTTCAGTACTTCACCCACCGTCTGAAGGACATCTCATTGGTTGATTCTTCAGCCAATCAGACGGAGGCATCTGGTGAACATCGCAGCCTCCTGGAGGCCAAATTCAACAACGTGATGACGCTGTGCGCCATGCTGCCGCTGCTGCTGTGCACCTGCCTCAACTCCTTCCTGCTCTCGCTGTGAGTACTGCAACCCACAGCACCAACGAAGAAGAGTCTTTCCTGTTGGAACCTTCAGAGTGGGCGGGCGGAGAAATTGTGATGTAACACTGTAAATAAAAGCCCAAACTGCTGCGTTTGAATCTGTTGAACACCATAAGTAACACACAAAGTATGATACAACACCATAAATAGCACACAAAGTATGATACAACACCATAAGTAGCACACAAAGTATGATACAACACCATAAGTAGCACACAAAGTATGATACAACACCATAAATAGCACACAAAGTATGACACAACACCATAAGTAGCACACAAAGTATGATACAACACCATAAATAGCACACAAAGTATGATACAACACCATAAGTAGCACACAAAGTATGATACAACACCATAAGTAACACACAAAGTATGATACAACACCATAAGTAACACACAAAGTATGATACAACACCATAAGTAGCACACAAAGTATGATACAACACCATAAGTAGCACACAAAGTATGATACAACACCATAAGTCAGACACAAAGTATGATACAACACCATAAGTAGCACACAAAGTATGATACAACACCATAAGTCAGACACAAAGTATGATACAACACCATAAGTAACACACAAAGTATGATACAACACCATAAGTCAGACACAAAGTATGATACAACACCATAAGTAACACACAAAGTATGATACAACACGATAAGTCAGACACAAAGTATGATACAACACCATAAGTAACACACAAAGTATGATACAACACCATAAGTAACACACAAAGTATGATACAACACCATAAGTAACACACAAAGTATGATACAACACCATAAGTAACACACAAAGTATGATACAACACATGGTGAATCATTTGTTTTGGTACAAAATGTCATCAATGTGCACAAACGTATCCAAATGAGCATCATGAAGTCCTCGCCTGAAGGTTCTCTGTTCTGAACCCTCAAATTTTGTTGTGTTATGATGTTCACATGTTGTGTTATGATGTTCACATGTTGTGTTATGATGTTCACATGTTGTGTTATGATGTTCACATGTTGTGTTATGATGTTCACATGTTGTGTTATGATGTTCATAAGGGAGAAGGGGAGGTGAGGGTAACTGGTGAGGGTTACTGGTGAGGGTAACTGTGATGGTAACTGGTGAGGGTTACTGGTGAGGGTTAATGGTGAGGGTTACTGGTGAGGGTAACTGTGATGGTAACTGGTGAGGGTTACTGGTGAGGGTTACTGGTGAGGGTAACTGTGATGGTAACTGGTGAGGGTTACTGGTGAGGGTTACTGGTGAGGGTAACTGTGATGGTAACTGGTGAGGGTTACTGGTGAGGGTTAATGGTGAGAGTTACTGGTGAGGGTAACTGGTGAGGGTTACTGGTGAGGGTTAATGGTGAGAGTTACTGGTGAGGGTAACTGGTGAGGGTTACTGGTGAGGGTAACTGTGATGGTAACTGGTGAGGGTTACTGGTGAGGGTTAATGGTGAGAGTTACTGGTGAGGGTAACTGGTGAGGGTTACTGGTGAGGGTAACTGTGATGGTAACTGGTGAGGGTTACTGGTGAGGGTAACTGGTGAGGGTAACTGGTGAGGGTTACTGCTGAGGGTAACTGGTGAGGGTAACTGGTGAGGGTTACTGGTGAGGGTAACTGTGAGGGTTACTGGTGAGGGTAACTGGTAAGAGTAACTGTGAAGGTTACTGGTGAGGGTAACTGGTGAGGGTTACTGCTGAGGGTAACTGGTGATGGTAACTGGTGAGGGTTACTGGTGATGGTAACTGGTGATGGTAGCTGTGATGGTAACTGTGAGGGTTACTGGTGATGGTAGCTGTGATGGTAACTGTGAGGGTTACTGGTGAGGGTTACTGTGATGGTAACTGGTGAGGGTAACTGGTGAGGGTAACTGTGATGGTAACTGTAATGGTAACTGGTGAGGGTAACTGGTGAGGGTTACTGGTGAGGTAACTGGTGAGGGTAACTGTGATGGTAACTGTGAGGGTTACTGGTGAGGGTAACTGGTGAGGGTAACTGGTGAGGGTAACTGTGATGGTAACTGGTGATGGTAACTGGTGAGGGTAACTGTGAGGGTTACTGGTGAGGGTAACTGTCATGGTAACTGGTGATGGTAACTGGTGAGGGTAACTGGTGAGGGTAACTGTGAGGGTAACTGGTGATGGTAACTGGTGATGGTAACTGGTGAGGGTAACTGTGAGGGTTACTGGTGAGGGTAACTGTGATGGTAACGGGTGATGGTAACTGGTGAGGTTACTGGTGATGGTAACTGGTGAGGGTAACTGTGATGGTAACTGGTGATGGTAACTGGTGAGGGTAACTGGTGAGGGTTACTGTGATGGTAACTGGTGATTGTAACTGGTGAGGGTTACTGGTGAGGGTAACTGGTGATGGTAACTGTGATGGTAACTGGTGAGGGTAACTGGTGAGGGTTACTGGTGAGGGTAACTGGTGAGGGTAACTGGTGAGGGTTACTGGTGAGGGTTACTGGTGAGGGTAACTGGTGAGGGTTACTCTGCGAGCCTCAACGCTTTGACCCTCTGGCCGTGGCAGAGGGAGCAGATGGGTGGTGCTCTAATTCTTCTGGATGTAACCCTCCGAGCTTCTTCTCCCTGTGTCAGTGTTCCTCAGCGTCTGCGAGTGATGGGCAGTCTGCTCGTCATCATGTTGGTCTTCATCGCCACCGCCGTCCTTGTCAAAGTTCCTCTGGAGCCACTGCCCTTTTTCTCCATCACCATGGTGAAGATCGTCATCATCAACTGTGAGTCTGCTACTTGTTGACTGACTCCTTCATTCATTCACTCATTCATTCTTTATTAGGGTTCTAACCCGAAGAAACATGAAACATGTAGAAACTTAAAATGATGTGCACGTGTTCACCCAATTGGCCACATGGTGTCACTGTTAACGCCCCAAACGGTGAGGCCACGCCCAGGCCTGGACTGGGACAAAAATTCGGCCCGGGACTTTTTGGTCCAGACTGGCTCACCGCAATCCGCGCACAGATACTGTGCCAACTCAGTCCGTTGATGTACTGTACATATAATCCCACGAGCCCTGAATAACACTACTATACTGAATAATATCAATAATATAGTCAATGGGTTGGCTTGGGGTCTCTGGTGAGAGAGATAATGTACTGGGCACAAACCTGGAAGTGAAAAGTAGAGAAATAGTATTAGGAATTACGGAATATGTTTGAACACCCCTAATAGGTATGCAGATGTTTAGTTGTAATAGTGGTTATTCAGTGTTTTATTAGTTTTAACTCTATAATGTGAAATGGGTCATTGTGTCCTTGTCTCTTATTTGATGTAATTTGATCTGAAAACTTCCATAAATAAGTGTTCAAAAAAGTGAACACTTAGTGCCCGCCCCCCCTCCCTTTCCCCAGTGAGGAGCCACTCATCAGCCAATCAAAAAAAAGAAGAAATGGCTACAGCCAATCAAAAAAACGTATCTTTTGTATGTGTTGTATCCGGGTAAGATGTAATGACAGGCGGGACTGAAGCCGTCCGGCAGCACGTATTTGTCGTCATCACCGTCGTCTCTCTCTCTCTCTCTACTGCTCATAACAAACATGTTTATTATATTTCTGCTCTTAGCAGCGTCAGTATTGACGACCGGGCCTGCCATACGGCCACTGGGCCACTGTGTTCATATCGAACGCGGCGCAAATATTCGCGTCGCGTTTACTGTGTCAGTTTACTCGCTTGACAAAGCGTCTTTACGTACAAAAAAAAAAAAAATCAGCCACTGCCGTGCCGGCCCGTTACTGACCGGCCCACCGGGAAAACTCCCGGTGCTCCCTATGGCCAATCCACCCCTGGCCACGCCCCACACTCTGTAAACCCCAATTGACTTGAAATGTGACGCACATGTCCGGCTACAACTGATTGGACCATAGAACTCCGCCCACTTAAACACATTTTCCTTCCAAATTTTCTGTGGATCCTTATTGGACGAATCTTATGAAAGGTTTGGAAAAACTTTGGGATACCTGATGTAGTTTAAGAGATATCGACCCGGAAACTCCTGAAGAGCGTCGAAAGGCTGGAACAAGTCAACAACTCTCTCTCTCTCTCTCTGTCTTTCTCCCCCCCACCTAGCCTTTGGGGCGGTGCTTCAGGGCAGTCTGTTCGGGATGGCCGGTCAGCTTCCTGCTTCGTACACAACTCCCATCATGAGCGGTCAGGGCCTTGCTGGCACCTTTGCTGCCTTTGCGATGATCTGTGCCATTTCAAGTATGAAGACCGACTCTTTTCTAACGTTCTGACATTGAATCAACATCAATAACCCAGAAGCATCTCATGACATCCCAGTTAGGCTCCTGAGAGAAGTACACAAGAATACATCTGTATTCATGATGTCAAACATATTTTATGTAGAACTCAGTCAACACTTCTTCTTCTTCTTCTTCTTCTTCTTCTTCTTCTTCTTCTTCTTCTTCTTCCTCCTCCTCCTCTAGGTGGCTCAGAGCTTCAGAATGCAGCGTTTGGTTATTTCATCACGGCCTGTTTTGTTATTTTTCTGTCTGTCCTCTCCTACATCGTGCTACCTAGACTGGTAAGCACACACACACACACACACACACACACACACACACACACACACAGTTAAAATAACACGTATTCACGAGAAATCCCCCTAACACACGGGTTGCATGTGTAAGTACGTGTCTATTTACTAAGGTCTAACGAGACAAGAACATACTACTACTACCACTACTACTGCCACTACCACTACTACTACTGCCACTACCACTACTACTACTACCACTACTACCACTACTACCACTACCACTACTACTACTACCACTACCACTACTACTACTACCACTACTACTGCCACTACCACTACTACTGCCACTACCACTACTACTACTGCCACTACCACTACTACTACTACCACTACTACTACCACTACTACCACTACCACTACTACCACTACTACTACTACTACCACTACCACTACTACTACTACCACTACCACTACTACTACTACCACTACTACTACTACTACCACTACCACTACTACTGCCACTACCACTACTACTACTGCCACTACTACCACTACCACTACTACTACTACCACTACCACTACTACTACTACCACTACCACTACTACCACTACCACCACTAACACTACCACTACTACTACTACTGCCACTACCACTACTACCACTACCACTACTACTACTACCACTACCACTACTACTACTACCACTACTACTACTACCACTACTACTACTACCACTACCACTACTACTACTACCACTACCACTACTACTACTACCACTACTACTACTACCACTACTACTACTACCACTACCACTACCACTGAGGTCTATTGGAATACACCTGGCTGCAGTGCTGAAGAGAAACC
>NW_027176205.1:2500-20000 GCF_023055335.1 Clinocottus analis | reverse complement strand
AACGGTTGCTCCTCGTCTGCATTGTCGTCTTGATGCATTGTCTCTGTGATGCTTGTCCGTGTTGTACGTCTCATCTCAGAATAAAGCCTGCATTTATAGAAATACAATGAAAAAGGATCAGTATAGAAAGAGACAAAATGTTTAAACAAAGAATCTTGTACTAAAAAAATGAACATTTAAAACTGAAGGCATGCAGCCAAGGTGCTCTCCCCCTATATTTATCAACTATTTGTAATCTAATATAAAAGCATAATTGATAATATAAATCTAAAATTCCTGTAGATGCTTTTCATATTCATGTCCAGTGAAGTTCAGATCAGGTTAGCGAGGTCAGTCAACACAGCTATGCAGCTGTAGTTGTGTCTAGAAATCTTCTGTTCTCAAGGGAACTTTAATCACGCGCCTACACTCCTCAACACACACACACACACACACACACACACACACACACACACACACACACACCTGTTTATCAGTATATTGACACTAGAGAAGCAGACTGGACGCTGCTCGTCTCTTCCTGTGAGAAGAGATGAGAACACAAGATTCTCCTCCTCGTGACAGTTTAGAGACAATTAAATGTTACTTTTCTTATGGTATGTTAATGACATAAAACTGTATTAAAGAGCTCAACTTCCGGCTCTTCGGGGTGTTGTCTTATACGCTCAACCTGCGTTGGCTGGACGACTCTGCCTTTGCAACTGCAGAGCTTGTTACTTTACCTGTGATGGAGGAAATAAATTATGAAAAAGAAGTTGTGGAACTGAATTCTTCTGGAGGCGACGCCAGGCTTCCAATAATTTTCACGCTAACATAATAGAATGTAAACTAACATCTCACTTGTAAATGTGCGGTTGAGAGGCGTTTGTCTTCAGGGCACAGATTACACTTAACTGTTATACTTCTCTCTTTCCACGGATTCAAATAAAAAAGGCTGTGATTGGAAGGCGAGACTGGTCGCTCTTGCCTGTCTTCAAAGCTTGAGAGCGCTGCTAACATTAGCAATAACGTCAGCTAGTTCGAGGTGTATGCATAAGCATTACATTAGCAGCGCACATTTCCAGTATATAACAAAGAATAAAGATGGACTGACCTGAAGAGATGCACGGCATCATCTCGCAGGTTCTTTCTTTTCCTTTTTTCTGGCCCTGACGCCTGTTGTCGCAGCTGAGAAGGGCCACGGCGAGCTGGGAAGTTGAATGTGTGATTGTTTAGGGAGGGGGGGCACCATCGTAACTTTTTTTTAAACAATTAAAAGCATCTCTTGTTCTGCCTGTTTTGTGATATACACATGCCTAAAAGGTGCCTAATATTTATATACTATAATAATATCGACCTTATAATTATTATACCTTTGAGGATTTTTTGTTGCATATTTTTTGTTGTATCTTCTTCTTTTTCTTCTTCTTCTTCTTCTTCTTCAGGTGAAGCAGCTGACCAGGACATAAAACAGAACGTTTCCATGATAAACATCTTTAAGAAGGTCAGAGTTTTTATTAATTTTATCTATAAAATGATGAATGAATATATTCTAAATCATGGAATCAGATGTGCAGTCAATTGATTGGCTTAAGTTCAGTATTAATGATCTGTGATGAAGAAAAGAATACAAGCAGAAAGCTATCGGTCCACTCGTTTTTAGGTTTTTTTCATGTTCGAGGCGGGTGATTGTTTATGTGTCAGAGGAGTTACATTAACTTGATGTAATGCTTTCACTCATTTACGTAATGTGTGTCTTCCTCCATGCTGACTATTCCTCATCAGATCTGGCTGCTGGCTCTGTTGGTCTGTTTCAACTTCACCGTCACCATCGGAACGTTTCCCGCGATCACTGCCGACACCAGATCCACGCTCGCCGCCGGGGGCTCCTGGGGTAAGTCGCCACTTTGGGTCTGCTCAGAAAGATTTCTTCTTCTGTGGTGGTCTTGTGTGTTCAACCATATATAGAGCTACATGAAGGCCATCACCCCTGAATGACAAGCTGAGACTCAAATCGAGGAACATTTTCAACTTCTCAAATTGATTGAATGAAACGATGGTGCAGTTTGAACCTGAGAGATTACAGAGTATGCCAACTATAACAAATATTACCTTTTTAATAGTCAATTAAAAGCAAAACGTGCATCTTAATGACACAAGGTATTACAACACACATACTACTTGTATAACTTCAGCCTTATTTAACAGACTAACATTGATTTCATGCACTAAATACAAAAAGTCCAACTACTGAGAAGTAGTTTAAAAAAGATTAAAAAATGTAACTTTAACTGAGAATATTCACTCAGTCTAGTAGTGATGTTATAGTCGTGAGGTCATGTAGTGAGTAGTGAGGTCATGTAGTGTAGTAGGGTCATAGTAGTGAGTAGTGAGGTCATGTAGTGAGTAGTGAGGTCATGTAGTGAGTACTGAGGTCATGTAGTGAGTACTGAGGTCATAGTAGTGAGTACTGAGGTTATAGTAGTGAGGTCATGTAGTGAGTACTGAGGTTATAGTAGTGAGGTCATAGTAGTGAGTAGTGAGGTCATAGTAGTATAGTTATAGTAGTGAGTGGTGAGGTCATAGTAGTATAGTCATAGTAGTGAGTGGTGAGGTCATACTAGTATAGTCATAGTAGTGAGGTCATAGTAGTGAGGTCATAGTAGTGAGATGTAAGTAGGGTTGGGCGTTAAGGCCAAAAAATCATATCACGGTATTTTGTAAGATTCTGGCGGTTTCACTGTAATTTTTAGTTTGAAAAAAGAAAGGAAAGGGTTGCATTCGTCCACTGTAAAGGATTTGGAGGTGTTGTCCCTCGGTTTGAGAAGCTTTTAGCTTTCACTGTAGAGAAGAGAGCCTTCGGGTTACAGGAGCCAGGAAGTTGAAATGTTGTGTGAAGTTGAAGCAGTTCCAGGAGTTCTGTGGCAGATTTACAGTCAGTGTTATCAATATGATATTGGATATGATGTCGGATCGAACCGCGATCCCCTGACTGAAGGACGACACTGACCTCCACTGAGTCACAGTCGTCCCCGACGATGCGTCTTAGTTTTCTGGCCTTTTTGTAACGGCATCTCTGTCGTTCCTTATCTGGAAGGAGATGATCCTGCACCTTCAGATGTTTGGTAGTGTACAAGAACACCACAAGAAGAAGAACTTCTGCACTTTAGCTGATTACATCCAATGTTCAGAGTCATTGTCAGCTATGAGTGCTGTCTCACTTTACAAATCAGCTGTTTGAGTCTTTTTGTTTTTTTTTAACAGACCAGTTCTTCATCCCAGTCAGCTGTTTTCTGCTCTTTAACCTGTGTGACTGGGCCGGGCGGAGCTTAACAGCGTTCTGTATGTGGGTGAGTTTCATATCAAGCATTAAACATCCACAATAAACACGTTTAATGATCCACAGAGACCCCAAACACAACAACACTTTCTGATCCGTCTTCACCCAGCTCATACAGTCGGCCTTCTCGTCTCGGTTCATTCAGTGACTTGTGATCATGTGTTGTTGTTTTTTTCCTTCTTTTTGTATTGTGTGATGTCATGTGTAAATGTATCGATAAATTGTTGAATTCATGAGTCATCATGTCTGTTTCCAGCCGAGGAAGGACAGCGTTGTACTTCCTGTGTCCATCTTGTGTCGTCTCATCTTCGTCCCTCTTTTCATGCTGTGTAATGTTCATCCTCGTCTACACCTGCCCATCTTCTTCCTCCACGACGGCTGGTTCATCTTCTTCATCATCCTCTTCGCCTTCAGTAATGGATACCTGGCCAGCCTCTGCATGTGCTTTGGTCCAAAGTAAGAAACGATGGTCACAGTAATGTAACCCTAGTTCTATAAGCACAGGTTGAGCCCTCTACTGGACTCAGTAGGTAACTCTCTCTTCCATGTGTGGCTCTCCCACTGCGGTCCTTCCAGATGCGGCTGGTGGAAGGAACATTTAATATGTTTCAGCCAACATCCCGTGTGATTCAATGCAAAAAGGTATCACATATTACTACTTTAAAGTTAAATATTTAACCTTTATTCCAAGACTTTACATAATAAGGACATGTTACTAATACAATTTAGTATATATATATATCATGTTCCTACTCTTAGACAGCACTTCTGATGTCAAATATAAATTCCCCAAAACAACGTAAGAGCAGTGTGTACAAAGGTGCAAAAACGATAATTATGTTAGATTATTTGCATTAAAAGTGCGCGTGCACACACATACACACACACAGAAGAGAGCCAACACTCACTTGCATTTCCCTAAAACATACACAGTCATTAAAACTTTTGTATTGATTGACAAACAGTTTCTGAAGCCAGAACACACACTGCGTTACATCTAAAATAACGACAGCGTGACGTCAGGCAGCTCGCGGCGTCCTGGACGTGTTTGGCTGTCTTGCTCCTCCAGGACTCAGAAGTTAGTCCCGTCATGCAAGCAGCTCAAAAGCACTCAAAATTTTGCATGACCAATTATTTTGGATAAAATGTGCCTGTTTTTATCCACCTCATTGTGTTTCTTCAACACAGTTCTGCGTCCGTGGGTAGTGATGTTGACTTAGCGTGATATGCTAGTTTAGTAGCTTGACGGAGTTATCCATGCGTGTCCTCCTGGTGTTCCCATGTTTTCTTAATTTTTCCGACACGTGTTTCATGTTTTCCCTGGAGTTTCTCTGCCAAAGTTCTTCTCTCAAACGTTTGTTGGAGGAGAGATTATACGAGTCAGCGTTTGGTTTTCTGTGAAGAGCAACGCTGGACTCGTGCTGGACTCGTGCTGAACTCGTGCTGAACTCTGTTGGCTATCATAAAAATCACATCATGTGTATTAGATACAACTGTAAATGATCATGTCATTTAACTTTCACCTGACTTTCTTATTAAAATACTGCTGTATTCTTGTATGTCTAAACCTAATTTTATACATTGCATACAAAACAATCTATTCAGAATTACTGGATTTTGATAAGAATAATTAAATATTGTGTATTAAGTGTGAATCACTCATTCATCCTACTTGTTGTTTCAGAAATGTTCTTCCTCATGAAGCAGAAACTGCTGGAGCCATCATGGCCTTCTTTCTGTCGCTGGGTTTGGCTTTCGGGGCGGCGCTGTCCTTCCTCTTAAGAGCACTGGTTTGATGGATATCACTGGATGGCCATGAAAACTGTACTACAGGTTCAACTGGAAAACTACCTGCTCACCATTGGATTAACTGAGAGACAAAACACCTTGTTTCTATGTCTGAGTCAAAATCCTTTTGTTCAAAAATGTCTGTTCAAGTGTAACAATTCACCCTCCTACTTAAACTCAATGTGAAAAGCACAATGCTAAATTAAAGGGATTGGGCAAATCTGTTGTCAAGAACATGCAGTAGCTGTCCCCAGACGGCCTAACAAGTTTGAAAGACCTCAGAATGGCAAAAGAAAACCCAGTACAGGAAACCCAGCAGTTTGTTCCACACCAGATGTTCTTTGTAGATGCAAATATCTCATGGTTTGATCTCAAATCCTATGAGGAGTTGTATATCTCATAAAACAGCAGCACACAAACATGTATGCCCCGAACACGACCCTGGTTTACACAAGCACACTTAACAAAAACATGTTGTCAGGAACGCCAGAGGAACAGAATGCGGTACCACAAAGTACCTGAGGAGCGTGGAGCGAGAGCAGCCGGCCCCACAGGGTCCGAGCTGGAAGGTCCAGGACACCGAGGAGGGCAGCCAGCTGCAAACAACACGGACCTCTAGGGAACTGCTCGACAAGGTCAACAACAAGTGAGGAGAACGACGTGATGAAAGGGTGGGGGGGGGGGCGTCATCTGCACTGGATGTGGTTTTATCAATGAGATGCTCTTGGGGTGGTTCGGCTTGCATTAGAGCCGTTGTCTGAATTACCGGAACCAGCCGGTTTTGTTTGTAACGTGATTCGTTGCAAATAAATCTACGTGCATTGAACTTCAAGTCTCTCTGGTGTTGTGTGTCCTGTGGGGAAGCTCCACCGAGTCATCTGTGAGACCCGTGGAGTCTCAACACAGATTACAGTCCATTCAGCATCAGGTTTTTAGAGAGAAGTTATCCTCCTTAATGAAGGTTTTATCCACTACGTTGTGAGCCGGCCAGGAGAGATAACGAGCGTCCCTCAGGGGACAGATAAAATAATCCTTCATGAGGTCTTCAGTGGGGACAGATTAGATAACCCTTCATTAGGCGCTGAGTGGGGACAGATAAAATAATCCTTCATTAGTCCTTTAGTGGGGACAGATATGATAAAATAATCCTTCATTAGTCCTTTAGTGGGGACAGATGTGATAAAATAATCCTTCATTAGTCCTTTAGTGGGGACAGATATAATAAATTAATCCTTCATTAGTCCTTTAGTGGGGACAGATGTGATAAAATAATCCTTCATTTGTCCTTTAGTGGGGACAGATATAATAAATTAATCCTTCATTAGTCCTTTAGTGGGGACAGATATGATAAAATAATCCTTCATTAGTCCTTTAGTGGGGACAGATGTGATAAAATAATCCTTCATTAGTCCTTTAGTGGGGACAGATATAATAAATTAATCCTTCATTAGTCCTTTAGTGGGGACAGATGTGATAAAATAATCCTTCATTAGTCCTTTAGTGGGGACAGATGTGATAAAATAATCCTTCATTAGTCCTTTAGTGGGGACAGATGAGCTCACCTTATGCGACTCACACAGAGGGTTTGGGTTGTTTTAATGTATAATACATATTTTATTTGAAAATAAGTGTTGTAACAGTCATGTTTCATTTGCACAGCCCATGAAGTTTCCATCCTCAGTCCCATTTCTATCATTTTGGTTAAAGGTGTGACGGACCACAATGGAAATGTACCAGATTAAGATAGTTTATGAATTCCACCGAAAGATGTTGGGTTCGTACCTGTCATTTGGGTTTGTATGTAAGTGTTAAGCGAAGCTGTGTGCTCTTGCACAACTGACAGACGGGAAGCCAAGCAGACACACACCAGCAGCTGATGATGATTTTGTGGCTTTTTATATCTTACCAGGTTCAAACACCTGAGAAACAGTGCTGCTTCCTGCTTGCTAATTGAATTTCATTTGTTTAAGTAGATGTTCTGCTGTTGAAAAGTTGGTCAAGCTCGCACACCTTTTTTAATATAAATTAATAGCATGTACACAATGTGCACACAAACAGCCAAACATGTCTACCCTGTCATGGACAAATGCAAAGTAGACTAATAACATAGTGATTATAACATTTACATTTGCAGAATGATATTTAGTCCCTTTCTCAACAATATATTGTATTTGATATGCAAAGTATTTGGATAAAAATGCAATTATGCAAATATATATAGAGAGACTTATCATTGTATTGATATGTGTGTAAATGTTACACACATCTGCTCCATTTTCATGATGACAGTGATTTGGGTATTTGATTGTGATAGTGATCCACTTATGAGATGCTAAGTCATAATTATGACTCACGGGTTTTATTTTTTTTCATCACTATTTCGAAAATGGGATTTCTTATCAAAAGCACATGGAAGCTTCTAAAAGCTTTTATTTTGAAGGTGACCCCGCAACCTGCAGCTGACCCGGATGCTCCTCCATTAGCAACATGGCGGCTGCCGTCGGCAGCAGCAGCAGCAGCAGCGTGTCGTTGCTGCGTTGATAACGTGTTGCGAACTCCTTCAGTCCTGATGCAACAAAGGCTCTGTACGTCTGGAGAAAGCTTCTGAATGGACTTCTCGGTGCTCACCGTTGTTCCCAGATGTTGTTGCTCTGACTCATCGGCCGGTAGCCTAAAGATATTGAAGTTAGCTTAGCATACTGGAAACGGACACAGCTCGTTCCAGTGTCATGGAGAGGGAACGGGCTTTGTGTGGAGGAAACGATTCTGTCGTTGTGAAAATGAAAAGAACGACAGCAGAGAACGAGGAGGAACTTTCTAGATCAAAAGAGGAGAACAAGAAGGAACTTTCTAGATCAAAACGGAGACGACTGGACGCTGTTTTCAACCCGGAAGTCCGCGTACAAAGAGCAGGTCGGTGTCTTTGTTCTAGAATCAGCAGCTAAACTGCACTGAGACGTCACAGGTTTCCATTATGGACAGATTGTGTGTGTTTGTGTGTGTGTGTGTGTGTGTTTGTGTGTGTGTATATATATATATATATATATATATATATATATATATATATATACACACACATTATTTAGGGGTCATGCTTCTCTCATTTACAACTAATGCTTTTTCAGTGCTGAACCTCCTAAATAATAGTTTAATTCAAGATTCATCATACGTATAAAAGTATTTTATTCTCTACAGATGTCCAGCAGCTGTTGGCGGTTAAAGAGGTTCCCCCTGAGCAGCAGGACTGGAGCTCTAGTCTGGACCAGGAGGACCCAGAGTCCCCCCACATTAAAGAAGAACAGGAGGACCTGGAGCCCCCCCATATTAAAGAGGAACAGGAGGACCCGGAGCCCCCCCGCATTAAAGAGGACCAGGAGGACTCGGAGCCTCCATGCATTAAAGAGGACCAGGAGGACTCGGAGCCTCCACGCATTAAAGAGGACCAGGAGGACTCGGAGCCTCCACACATTAAAGAGGAACAAGAGCACCCGGAGCCTCCACGCATTAAAGAGGACCAGGAAGACCCAGAGCCCCCAGACATTAAAGAGGACCAGGAGGACCCACAGCCCCCAGACATTAAAGAAGAACAGGAGGAACCAGAGCCCCCAGACATTAAAGAAGAACATGAGGACCCAGAGCCCCCAGACATTAAAGAAGAACAGGAGGAACTCTGGACCAGTCAGGAGGGAGAACAGCTCCAAGGGCTGGAGGAAGCTGGTATCAAGTTCTCATTCACTCCTGTGAAGAATGGAGGTGATGAAGAGGAAGCTCAGCCCTCACAGCTTCATCAAAGACAAACTAAACACATGGAAACAGAAGCTGATGGAACGAAAGGTGGAGGTTCAGAACCAGATACTGATAAGACTGAAGACTCATATGAACCTGAGACGGATGACTCGAATGAGACGGATGACTATAGAGCTTGGAAGGAGACTCAAGAACCTCAGTCAGATTCAAACCCTCTGCAAAAAAATGAAATGCCTGTGAAATCATTTAGTTGTTCAATTTGTGGGAAAACATTTACACAAAATGGATCCCTGAAACAACACATGCGTTGCCACACAGGGGAGAGACCATTTAGTTGTTCTGTGTGTAGTAAAACATTTACACAAAAGGGAAACATGAAAGATCACATGAATGTGCACACAGGGGAAAGGCCATATAGTTGTTCTGTTTGTAGTAAAGCATTTACACAAAAGGGAGCCCTAATATTACACATGCGTTGCCACACAGGGGAGAGACCATTTAGTTGTTCCCTGTGTAGTAAAACATTTACACACACGGGACACCTGAAGGATCACATGACTGCCCACACAGGGGAGAGACAATTCAGTTGTTCTCTGTGTAGTCTAGCATTTGCACAAAAGGCATCCCTGAAATCTCACATGCTGACCCACAGCGGGGAGAAACCCTTTAGTTGTTTAGTATGTAGTAAAACCTTTTCACAAAAGGGACACTTGAAATATCACATGTTTACCCATACAGGGGAGAGACCATTTAGTTGTTCTGTTTGTGGTAAAACATTTGTACGCAAGGGAAGTATGAAAGAGCATTTAAAAGTCCACATCCCATTTAGTTGTCGTGTTTGTGGTCAAACATTTGCGCGCAAGGGAAGTATGAAAGAGCATTTAAAAGTCCACATAGTAAAAAAAAAACAATAGTGGTGGAGTTTGCTCAACAGCAGCCTCTCGTCTCTCTGTTATTTTAAATTACAAGTGTATCCCTGACGAGCACCCAATTGTCTTACGTCCCCTTTTCAGTCTGGGATAAGGGACCGAACACATGACAGCCAAGGAATATGTGAAAGAAAGTCCAAATGCCCCAGAGTTCTCCTTGCCTTTCAAGCTGGAGGCCCGTGTGGTCAGTGGGACAGTTCTTCTGCAAGAGGATCACCAGCGGTCGTCCTGTAAGCTAGTTCTATTCCACCATAGAGAAGAAGGCTCTGGTAAAGTTATTCACCCTACAACATTTTGAGGTTTATCTTGGGTCAAGTGCGAAACTGATCATAACCCTCTTGTCTTTTTTTCCCGAATGCATCATCACAACCAACGTCTTATCGTTGGTCTCTGATCGACCAAGACTACAACATCCAAATCTGTCATAAAAAAGGCTCTGCAAATGTTCCTGCAGATACTATGTCACGTGCTATGGAGTTTCAAACAAGTTTGAGTTCATATGGATGAGGGTCTCGCGTGTGTTTTGTGTGCTTCCCTCACCTCGTGTCTTCACACAGGTGCCAATCTGGTCATTAGTTGCCACCTGTGCAGGCCAATCAGCTGAGAGGCCCCATTTCAAAAGGAGGAAACCGGAGAGTTCAGGGACGTTTTTTGTTTGATCTCATGTCACACTGACGGCGGTTAGGTTTGTGGTCAGAGGTTGACGACCGGAGGTAAGGTTGTGGGACTCTGTACATTTGTGTCGAGAACATGAGCTCGGTGCTCCCTGTGTCTGTTTTAGACGATCATTGTTAAGAAAAGCACGTGAAGCCATTTTGTTTGTTTCCTTTCCAGAGGTGCTTGGCCAGGCCTCGTTTTGTTGTCGTGATTTCTGTTTGGCACGACCGCAAACTGTCACCGGTGTGAAATACCTATTGTTTAAAACTTTACTCCTATTTTGATTTTCTCCAGTTCAAACTCAGTTTTACTGTAGAAACTGCAGTTTTGTTTCATAACTGAAGATTGGTTGATTGAGAAAATAATTGTTTAATTATCTCCAGCCTTCTTTCTTCAACATCATCCTCTACTGATCTCTTTGAGATTTTGGGATTCTGTCCTTTGTTTTAGGATGTGAATATTTTAGCTTTTGACCAAACTTTGTCTTTGGTTTACTACTATTGGAACAGTTGTAATGAAACATTAATCTGTTGTTATTGTTTTCACGGCGGCTCTCAGACTGTAGAAAAGTTCAGCTAATGTTTTCACTAAAAATGACTTCAGTTCAATGTTCTTCCATATTTGCTCCAGTGTTTGTAGCTGAGCTGCAGCAGCCTGTTTTTTTTTCTTCTTTTGAAACTAAATCAGGGTGTTCATGATTAATGGTTTTATGGTTGTTAATGGAAGTTGCATGTTTTATTTGTATGTGAATGAATTGTCTTCATTAATGAAATTTATTCACTGACATGATTTCCACCATGTTGCATGTAGTCCATCCTGTTAGATTTTATTATAATTAAATGAAATGAACAAATTAAGCATCTTTGTGGTTAGTTGCAGGTTATGAATTGGCAAAGTGAAAAAAAACTAAAAATAGGGTAAAATTTCCAAATAAATTCCTCTTTGTTCTAAACAAACCCTCTTTCAGGTGAAATGTAGAAGTCATGGAAAATAAAACAAATGTTGACAGAATAAGTAAAGCTGGCTGAAAGGGCACTGAATAGTATGAATGATGACGAGCAGCAGGTCCAACAGCTGCTGACTTTATGTCCAGGATAAACTCCTTAAAAACACGTGGTGGGATTAGAGGAAGGAAGGGGAAATATCCACCAGCGGCCTCTAACAGGAAGTAAAGTAATAATCCACTATTTAATTCAATGTCTGATTCAAAGCAAATATCAAATGCTTTATTAGAAAATGTCAAAATGCATTTGAAATCTGTTTAAAATTGAAGGCTTTTCTATTTAAATTCCTGGAGAAGTCTAATGTGGAAATCCAGAGCAGTTTTCTATCTACTTTGTTAAAAGTTGTGCGGACACTGTGGTGCCTCCGCATGCCGGCCGAGATGTTGGACCACGGAGCGAAGCGGTAGTAACAAAAACACCTCAAATGAATAATAAGTGCATTCTTTTCCCCTTTAGACTGGACATGGCGGTGATCTGGAGGGGTGCAGGGTAAGATGGTCTCTCTTGTAATCTTGAATAGTGTAAACCAGGGGTGTCAAACTGGATCCGGCCCGCCAGGGTGTCTAGTCCAACAGAAGAGAAAAAATATTTTTAAATCATAATTTACAGACCAGGGATTCAAACCTCTGACCCTGTGCTTGTAAGTCCAACATTCAAACCACTGTTCCACAGTCTCTATTGATGAGAGCGCTGCTATCATTGTATTGGAAGTTGTAAAATGGATCATGTCATGAAGGCGGCGTCATAAAGCAAGAGAATCTGCAGAGGAGAGCCAGACAGAGACGGCTGATGTCTGAATGTTTGGTTGTTATGTTTTTAGTTAATTGTTGAAAGACCTTAAAATAGAGTTTATCATCCCAAAACCTTCACCAATGATTTAAACACAAAGAAATGTTATTTATAAGTTATGCTGTGATTTTACTGGTCTGGCCCACTTGAGATGAAAATGGGCAGCATGCGACCCCTTCACTAGCATGCGTTTGACCCCCCTGGTGTAGATGGATGAACGGATAATTGAATTGAAAGTCATCTGAAACGAAGTAATGATATTCCTAATTTCACAATCTTCCAATATTCAAACAGCTCTAAAAATAGATCCTTAAAACTGTAAATAAAAAAAACAATGGATTGTAGTTCAGGGCGACGCCTGCTATGCTCATAGCCTTGATGTATTACTGTACAGGTTTGTAGAAAATTGAAGGCAAAGTCGTCTCAAAAGACAATGTAATTGTTATTTCTAATGGTCTAATATTCAAACAGCTTCAAAAGCAGAACCTTAAAGGTGAAAATCCAAAATCATACTTTGAATTAGATTTTCTCCAAATGTGCACAGTGATATCTCAAGGCCACACACACACACACACACACACACACACACAGCAGAGATCCCCTGAACGAGACTGCATGTAATTTATAGTCAGGTTACCAGCAGTATTCCTTTGAAGGGGCGGCTGTGGCGCAGGAGGATGAGCGGTTGTCTGGATACCACAAGGTACCCGGTTCGATCCCCGGTCCGCCCGTAGCTTACAAGTCGAAGTGTCCTTGAGCAAGGCACTTAACCCCTCATGACTCCGCGGGCCCAGAGTGGCCTGTGGCAACCTCCAAGCAATTTATGCAAATGTTGCAGACCAACGTGTCATATGATCACTAACCCTGTCAGAACAATGTTTGCTTTAAGCTGACAAATGCATGTAGAAAAAAAATCAAAATAATGATGTTTTGTTTGATATCTTTCAGACATTATGTTTTCTTAGTGAGACATGAGAAATAGACAGAAAGTAGTGTGACTATAAGTAGTGTGACTATGTCTAAGGAGGTTAGGGTTGTTTATTCATACTAATAAAGTGTAATGTGGGTTGATTGCAGTGTTTTGCTTGCTGCTTTATCTGTAATGCTCAGTATATTGTCAGTTTTTCTGCCAGATGGACTTTTCCTGGACTTAAGCATGTATTATAGATATGTGTAATATGAATCAGTGTGCTATCTGATATATATATATATATGTTCTTTGCAGAAAATGTTTGAAAAAGTAAAAAAATGCTGTTGTATCGTGTTTCCGGGGTATATTATTTTGGAAGGAGGAAAACGGAAGAAAAGGTGTGGAGAAATGTTGGTAGTGAAAAGTAGGATAATAAAGAAGTTGCTGACTTGGCTTCATAAACCAGCATCGTTTTGTTATTTTGTTATTCCTACACAGTCTAGGCGCCCTGACAAAACGCTCCACTATTGTTTTAGTTTTGATGAAAAATGAAAGCCGGTCCCACAGACCAGAACATCATACAAAGGTTAAAGAAGTGACTGAGGCGTCACCGCCACCAAGTGGCGTGAAGCTGTATTGCAACTGGGCGTGTTTTGGTTAACACTTGTAATTGAGTGTTAAACTAATAACCTGTGCAGTCCCTTGCCACTCGCTGCTCAGAAAGGAAAAAGCAAATGTTTGCTGGTGTCTCTCTATGGTTACGAATCACTTGAGAGGACTAGACTTTGCTACTGAAGTGTATTTGTTTGTGTGACCTGGAATAATTTTGTTGTCACACAACCGGAAACGAGCGGCCCGCAGTGTAAAAGCTCGACGTGTTGGTTGATGTGCTGTCCACTGGGTAAGCTGATGCTACTGTTGCGGAGCTCCGCTCTTTGTGTCTTTGCCTCATAGCTCGTGCGTGCAGTGTATTTCCTTGTGTGTCTGTGTGAATTGTGGGTCCAAGCTTGTTGTTGGCACTAGTCACGGCGGTGTGTTTGCTAAGGACTGTGCGTCCATTAGTTTGTTAAAGTTGTGTGTTTTGTGTTAAAGTGTGTTATGCCGGCGTGTCTTTTAGAGCGGCGGTCCCAGCCAGCAGCAGCGGTCCGTGTGTCCCTCGGTACCGGGCTGGAGAGAGCCAATGAATGTAAGCAAGTAATTGTTTGTAAAATGTTTTATTTTGAAAGATGAGCGGATGCTTCCGTCTGTGTGTAACCTGTGACTTAACCTGTCGACATACGCTAACCCGAAAAAGTCCGTCTCTGTGTTGTGTATTAAAAGTAAGAAGGAGTGAGTTTTCCCCGTGAGGAGCAGGAGATGATCATGAAGGCATTTGAGTAAGTCCGAGCTTAATCACAGCAAAGCCTAATGCTGCGTTTGTAACATAGTTGAATAAGATGCAAGTTAAATCCAGCTGAAATGGGAAAGTGGTGCCACCTGGCGTTCCAAATGTGTCACTGTGCTTCATATGTAACGCAAAGGATTGTGGTAAATCGTGAGAGTAATGGCGGACGCTTGCGGAGGTAAGTTGTCTAAATGTGTGTGTAAACATTTGTGTAAATAATTTGTAAACGTGTGTGAGTGTTGAGCTGGCTTTATTTGTTTGTAAAATTATTGTTGTGGCGTGTTTTTTGTATTAAGTGAAGTATTGTTTTTTATTGTCCGTATGAATGTCGCTAGTTAATGCTAATGCTAAGGTGACGCAGTATTTTTGGGCAGAGCACAGCGGTCAGGTTCTGCTGCAGCGCCTCCACAAGACGTTGTGTTATCTAAGTGTAACTAAGCCCTGTAATTGCAGAGCAGGGCCCCGCTGCTTATTACATTGTAACATTTAATTTTGTGACTCAGCAACATTAGTATTCATAGAGTGTGAACTTTGAGTTTTGATTTGTCCTCCGCCATTGTTTCCCGTTTAATTGTGGCAAAATGCATTCCAGGACAAACAGCTGTTTGCCGCCAGGGAAATTTGCATTTCCCAGCATGCAGTTTGGGTGTGTAATTTTGCACCATGACTAAAGTTAAGAACCCAGACAGTTAAGTAGCTTTGCTGCGCACTCAGTTACCAAGTGTTAAACGCTAAATGTCCTGGCGTAGCGAACGAGATGACGTCCAGGTGGGGCTGGTTTAGGTATGCCAGCTCTCTCTGACGGCCACGGTCCCCACTCTCGGCTTGGGTGGAAACTTTCGGGGCCTCCAGGCCACGGGGCCCCACAGAGGGACACCCCCTGTGAAAAACAACCACAAGAAAACACAAGACCGGGGCAGTTTTTAACTTTTTTTTTATTGGGCAAGGCCGAAAAAGGTTCGTGGCACGCAGGACACGTCACCTCCTCAGATCCCATGCTGGTCGATACGCATGCCTGGATCCTTTCACTGTCAGGGGCCCGAGTGACCAAACGTGGGGTTTAAGTAGTGGTGGCTGGGTGGACTAATCATGGAGCCAAATTGCCCAAAGGTGGCTGATTTGCACAACAGTCAAGGTGGCCAGCAGTACCTTTTTTGCGCCAGCAGAGGGAGCCAAGTCATCCACTCACCATTGCTGAAAGCCAAACTCCCATTGGCAAACAGTGCCAATCACACCCTTCTAACGGGAAAGGGTTAGGGGGTTAGGGGGTTAGGGGGTTAGGGTTAGGGGGTTAGGGGGTTAGGGGTTAGGGGGTTAGGGGGTTAGGGTTAGGGGGTTAGGGGGTTAGGGTTAGGGTTAGGGGGTTAGGGGGTTAGGGTTAGGGTTAGGGGGTTAGGGTTAGGGTTAGGGGGTTAGGGTTAGGGGGTTAGGGTTAGGGGGTTAGGGTTAGGGGGTTAGGGTTAGGGTTAGGGTTAGGGGGTTAGGGTTAGGGTTAGGGTTAGGGGGTTAGGGTTAGGGTTAGGGTTAGGGTTAGGGTTAGGGTTAGGGTTAGGGTTAGGGGGTTAGGGTTAGGGTTAGGGTTAGGGTTAGGGTTAGGGTTAGGGTTAGGGTTAGGGTTAGGGTTAGGGTTAGGGTTAGGGTTAGGGTTAGGGTTAGGGTTAGGGTTAGGGTTAGGGTTAGGGTTAGGGTTAGGGGTTAGGGTTAGGGTTAGGGGTTAGGGTTAGGGTTAGGGGTTAGGGTTAGGGTTAGGGTTAGGGTTAGGGTTAGGGTTAGGGTTAGGGTTAGGGTTAGTAGGGTTAGTAGGGTTAGGGTTAGGGTTAGGGTTAGGGTTAGTAGGGTTAGGGTTAGGGTTAGGGTTAGGGTTAGGGTTAGGGTTAGGGTTAGGGTTAGGGTTAGGGTTAGGGTTAGGGTTAGGGTTAGGGTTAGGGTTAGGGTTAGGGTTAGGGTTAGGGTTAGGGTTAGGGTTAGGGTTAGGGTTAGGGTTAGGGTTAGGGTTAGGGTTAGGGTTAGGGTTAGGGTTAGGGTTAGGGTTAGGGTTAGGGTTAGGGTTAGGGTTAGGGTTAGGGTTAGGGTTAGGGTTAGGGTTAGGGTTAGGGTTAGGGTTAGGGTTAGGGTTAGGGTTAGGGTTAGGGTTAGGGTTAGGGTTAGGGTTAGGGTTAGGGTTAGGGTTAGGGTTAGGGTTAGGGTTAGGGTTAGGGTTAGGGTTAGGGTTAGGGTTAGGGTTAGGGTTAGGGTTAGGGTTAGGGTTAGGGTTAGGGTTAGGGTTAGGGTTAGGGTTAGGGTTAGGGTTAGGGTTAGGGTTAGGGTTAGGGTTAGGGTTAGGGTTAGGGTTAGGGTTAGGGTTAGGGTTAGGGTTAGGGTTAGGGTTAGGGTTAGGGTTAGGGTTAGGGTTAGGGTTAGGGTTAGGGTTAGGGTTAGGGTTAGGGTTAGGGTTAGGGTTAGGGTTAGGGTTAGGGTTAGGGTTAGGGTTAGGGTTAGGGTTAGGGTTAGGGTTAGGGTTAGGGTTAGGGTTAGGGTTAGGGTTAGGGTTAGGGTTAGGGTTAGGGTTAGGGTTAGGGTTAGGGTTAGGGTTAGGGTTAGGGTTAGGGTTAGGGTTAGGGTTAGGGTTAGGGTTAGGGTTAGGGTTAGGGTTAGGGTTAGGGTTAGGGTTAGGGTTAGGGTTAGGGTTAGGGTTAGGGTTAGGGTTAGGGTTAGGGTTAGGGTTAGGGTTAGGGTTAGGGTTAGGGTTAGGGTTAGGGTTAGGGTTAGGGTTAGGGTTAGGGTTAGGGTTAGGGTTAGGGTTAGGGTTAGGGTTAGGGTTAGGGTTAGGGTTAGGGTTAGGGTTAGGGTTAGGGTTAGGGTTAGGGTTAGGGTTAGGGTTAGGGTTAGGGTTAGGGTTAGGGTTAGGGTTAGGGTTAGGGTTAGGGTTAGGGTTAGGGTTAGGGTTAGGGTTAGGGTTAGGGTTAGGGTTAGGGTTAGGGTTAGGGTTAGGGT
>NW_027176204.1:718290-743936 GCF_023055335.1 Clinocottus analis | reverse complement strand
ACCCTAACCCTAACCCTAACCCTAACCCTAACCCTAACCCTAACCCTAACCCTAACCCTAACCCTAACCCTAACCCTAACCCTAACCCTAACCCTAACCCTAACCCTAACCCTAACCCTAACCCTAACCCTAACCCTAACCCTAACCCTAACCCTAACCCTAACCCTAACCCTAACCCTAACCCTAACCCTAACCCTAACCCTAACCCTAACCCTAACCCTAACCCTAACCCTAACCCTAACCCTAACCCTAACCCTAACCCTAACCCTAACCCTAACCCTAACCCTAACCCTAACCCTAACCCTAACCCTAACCCTAACCCTAACCCTAACCCTAACCCTAACCCTAACCCTAACCCTAACCCTAACCCTAACCCTAACCCTAACCCTAACCCTAACCCTAACCCTAACCCTAACCCTAACCCTAACCCTAACCCTAACCCTAACCCTAACCCTAACCCTAACCCTAACCCTAACCCTAACCCTAACCCTAACCCTAACCCTAACCCTAACCCTAACCCTAACCCTAACCCTAACCCTAACCCTAACCCTAACCCTAACCCTAACCCTAACCCTAACCCTAACCCTAACCCTAACCCTAACCCTAACCCTAACCCTAACCCTAACCCTAACCCTAACCCTAACCCTAACCCTAACCCTAACCCTAACCCTAACCCTAACCCTAACCCTAACCCTAACCCTAACCCTAACCCTAACCCTAACCCTAACCCTAACCCTAACCCTAACCCTAACCCTAACCCTAACCCTAACCCTAACCCTAACCCTAACCCTAACCCTAACCCTAACCCTAACCCTAACCCTAACCCTAACCCTAACCCTAACCCTAACCCTAACCCTAACCCTAACCCTAACCCTAACCCTAACCCTAACCCTAACCCTAACCCTAACCCTAACCCTAACCCTAACCCTAACCCTAACCCTAACCCTAACCCTAACCCTAACCCTAACCCTAACCCTAACCCTAACCCTAACCCTAACCCTAACCCTAACCCTAACCCTAACCCTAACCCTAACCCTAACCCTAACCCTAACCCTAACCCTAACCCTAACCCTAACCCTAACCCTAACCCTAACCCTAACCCTAACCCTAACCCTAACCCTAACCCTAACCCTAACCCTAACCCTAACCCTAACCCTAACCCTAACCCTAACCCTAACCCTAACCCTAACCCTAACCCTAACCCTAACCCTAACCCTAACCCTAACCCTAACCCTAACCCTAACCCTAACCCTAACCCTAACCCTAACCCTAACCCTAACCCTAACCCTAACCCTAACCCTAACCCTAACCCTAACCCTAACCCTAACCCTAACCCTAACCCTAACCCTAACCCTAACCCTAACCCTAACCCTAACCCTAACCCTAACCCTAACCCTAACCCTAACCCTAACCCTAACCCTAACCCTAACCCTAACCCTAACCCTAACCCTAACCCTAACCCTAACCCTAACCCTAACCCTAACCCTAACCCTAACCCTAACCCTAACCCTAACCCTAACCCTAACCCTAACCCTAACCCTAACCCTAACCCTAACCCTAACCCTAACCCTAACCCTAACCCTAACCCTAACCCTAACCCTAACCCTAACCCTAACCCTAACCCTAACCCTAACCCTAACCCTAACCCTAACCCTAACCCTAACCCTAACCCTAACCCTAACCCTAACCCTAACCCTAACCCTAACCCTAACCCTAACCCTAACCCTAACCCTAACCCTAACCCTAACCCTAACCCTAACCCTAACCCTAACCCTAACCCTAACCCTAACCCTAACCCTAACCCTAACCCTAACCCTAACCCTAACCCTAACCCTAACCCTAACCCTAACCCTAACCCTAACCCTAACCCTAACCCTAACCCTAACCCTAACCCTAACCCTAACCCTAACCCTAACCCTAACCCTAACCCTAACCCTAACCCTAACCCTAACCCTAACCCTAACCCTAACCCTAACCCTAACCCTAACCCTAACCCTAACCCTAACCCTAACCCTAACCCTAACCCTAACCCTAACCCTAACCCTAACCCTAACCCTAACCCTAACCCTAACCCTAACCCTAACCCTAACCCTAACCCTAACCCTAACCCTAACCCTAACCCTAACCCTAACCCTAACCCTAACCCTAACCCTAACCCTAACCCTAACCCTAACCCTAACCCTAACCCTAACCCTAACCCTAACCCTAACCCTAACCCTAACCCTAACCCTAACCCTAACCCTAACCCTAACCCTAACCCTAACCCTAACCCTAACCCTAACCCTAACCCTAACCCTAACCCTAACCCTAACCCTAACCCTAACCCTAACCCTAACCCTAACCCTAACCCTAACCCTAACCCTAACCCTAACCCTAACCCTAACCCTAACCCTAACCCTAACCCTAACCCTAACCCTAACCCTAACCCTAACCCTAACCCTAACCCTAACCCTAACCCTAACCCTAACCCTAACCCTAACCCTAACCCTAACCCTAACCCTAACCCTAACCCTAACCCTAACCCTAACCCTAACCCTAACCCTAACCCTAACCCTAACCCTAACCCTAACCCTAACCCTAACCCTAACCCTAACCCTAACCCTAACCCTAACCCTAACCCTAACCCTAACCCTAACCCTAACCCTAACCCTAACCCTAACCCTAACCCTAACCCTAACCCTAACCCTAACCCTAACCCTAACCCTAACCCTAACCCTAACCCTAACCCTAACCCTAACCCTAACCCTAACCCTAACCCTAACCCTAACCCTAACCCTAACCCTAACCCTAACCCTAACCCTAACCCTAACCCTAACCCTAACCCTAACCCTAACCCTAACCCTAACCCTAACCCTAACCCTAACCCTAACCCTAACCCTAACCCTAACCCTAACCCTAACCCTAACCCTAACCCTAACCCTAACCCTAACCCTAACCCTAACCCTAACCCTAACCCTAACCCTAACCCTAACCCTAACCCTAACCCTAACCCTAACCCTAACCCTAACCCTAACCCTAACCCTAACCCTAACCCTAACCCTAACCCTAACCCTAACCCTAACCCTAACCCTAACCCTAACCCTAACCCTAACCCTAACCCTAACCCTAACCCTAACCCTAACCCTAACCCTAACCCTAACCCTAACCCTAACCCTAACCCTAACCCTAACCCTAACCCTAACCCTAACCCTAACCCTAACCCTAACCCTAACCCTAACCCTAACCCTAACCCTAACCCTAACCCTAACCCTAACCCTAACCCTAACCCTAACCCTAACCCTAACCCTAACCCTAACCCTAACCCTAACCCTAACCCTAACCCTAACCCTAACCCTAACCCTAACCCTAACCCTAACCCTAACCCTAACCCTAACCCTAACCCTAACCCTAACCCTAACCCTAACCCTAACCCTAACCCTAACCCTAACCCTAACCCTAACCCTAACCCTAACCCTAACCCTAACCCTAACCCTAACCCTAACCCTAACCCTAACCCTAACCCTAACCCTAACCCTAACCCTAACCCTAACCCTAACCCTAACCCTAACCCTAACCCTAACCCTAACCCTAACCCTAACCCTAACCCTAACCCTAACCCTAACCCTAACCCTAACCCTAACCCTAACCCTAACCCTAACCCTAACCCTAACCCTAACCCTAACCCTAACCCTAACCCTAACCCTAACCCTAACCCTAACCCTAACCCTAACCCTAACCCTAACCCTAACCCTAACCCTAACCCTAACCCTAACCCTAACCCTAACCCTAACCCTAACCCTAACCCTAACCCTAACCCTAACCCTAACCCTAACCCTAACCCTAACCCTAACCCTAACCCTAACCCTAACCCTAACCCTAACCCTAACCCTAACCCTAACCCTAACCCTAACCCTAACCCTAACCCTAACCCTAACCCTAACCCTAACCCTAACCCTAACCCTAACCCTAACCCTAACCCTAACCCTAACCCTAACCCTAACCCTAACCCTAACCCTAACCCTAACCCTAACCCTAACCCTAACCCTAACCCTAACCCTAACCCTAACCCTAACCCTAACCCTAACCCTAACCCTAACCCTAACCCTAACCCTAACCCTAACCCTAACCCTAACCCTAACCCTAACCCTAACCCTAACCCTAACCCTAACCCTAACCCTAACCCTAACCCTAACCCTAACCCTAACCCTAACCCTAACCCTAACCCTAACCCTAACCCTAACCCTAACCCTAACCCTAACCCTAACCCTAACCCTAACCCTAACCCTAACCCTAACCCTAACCCTAACCCTAACCCTAACCCTAACCCTAACCCTAACCCTAACCCTAACCCTAACCCTAACCCTAACCCTAACCCTAACCCTAACCCTAACCCTAACCCTAACCCTAACCCTAACCCTAACCCTAACCCTAACCCTAACCCTAACCCTAACCCTAACCCTAACCCTAACCCTAACCCTAACCCTAACCCTAACCCTAACCCTAACCCTAACCCTAACCCTAACCCTAACCCTAACCCTAACCCTAACCCTAACCCTAACCCTAACCCTAACCCTAACCCTAACCCTAACCCTAACCCTAACCCTAACCCTAACCCTAACCCTAACCCTAACCCTAACCCTAACCCTAACCCTAACCCTAACCCTAACCCTAACCCTAACCCTAACCCTAACCCTAACCCTAACCCTAACCCTAACCCTAACCCTAACCCTAACCCTAACCCTAACCCTAACCCTAACCCTAACCCTAACCCTAACCCTAACCCTAACCCTAACCCTAACCCTAACCCTAACCCTAACCCTAACCCTAACCCTAACCCTAACCCTAACCCTAACCCTAACCCTAACCCTAACCCTAACCCTAACCCTAACCCTAACCCTAACCCTAACCCTAACCCTAACCCTAACCCTAACCCTAACCCTAACCCTAACCCTAACCCTAACCCTAACCCTAACCCTAACCCTAACCCTAACCCTAACCCTAACCCTAACCCTAACCCTAACCCTAACCCTAACCCTAACCCTAACCCTAACCCTAACCCTAACCCTAACCTCATGACCTCAAACCTGACTTCAACTCTAAACTCAACCTTTGACCTCAGTCATGACTTCAAACCTGACTTCAACTCTAAACTCAACCTTTGACCTCGGTCATGACTTCAATCCTGACTTCGACTCTAAACTCAACCTTTGACCTCAGTCATGACTTCAAGCCTGACTTCAACTCTAAACTCAACCTTGACCTCATGATCCTAACCTCAAGACCGAGCGGAGTCCAAAACGGCTGATACTTACCTCTACACATGAATTCAATCAACACTGTAGATACTTACCTTTATAATTACACTCAACAAAACACTGCAGATACTTACCTTCGTACCTGTAGATAATTCCACAAAAGATATACTCACCTTACAGTTAAATTGCACTCGACACAGTAGATACTTACCCTTATATCTATGAGGGGGGCCCACAGGGACCAAACATGGTCCTCCTCATACACTTTCAAATTCAACCGGAGAGACACAGACCCACTAGAAATAACTCATCCGGGGACCTCCACTTACATCGACGATTCGAGGTCCGGCTCCATCTTCAGCTCGGGCTCTTCGGCTGCTTCGGGGGGAGAGACACAACATTGAGGTCCTTCTGATGGCTACTACCCATGAATTAAATGGGGACGGATTACCTGACACACAAATGTACGGATTGGATTAACCCTGTAAATGTGTGGATAATGGATATTTATTGTTGTGATGATTGTTGTTGTTGTTAGTAGTAAGAGGATGGGTTCACAGGACGGAAAGGGAGACATGTAATATAAGTTGTATCATATGGGATTTCGTATGGACATGGGATAATAGAGGCCTTTGCACGGGTGCATGTGTGCACGGCTATGTACAGGTATGTGTGGAAATGTGTATGGGTATATGTAGGTATGTGTATATATGTGTGGGTTTGTGAATATATATGTACAAGGGTATATGTGTATGTGTATAGCCACAAGTTCCTTAAAGCACTGCTGCAATTCTGCACCTTTATGTAAATATTAAGAGAAAAATGCACTTAATACCTACCTGTACTTACAAGCGTCTCAAATGTTATACTGACGTGTTTATGCATGTAATTGCAAGGGATTGATTCCAAGTTATTCCTGCAATTGTTCATATGCCAGTTACAAATACTCGGTAGGCTGCCTGTATACTTGAATTTGCTAGACTCAGGTAGTGAGAGGAGTTGTACAGAAGCTGGTTGTTGCAACCTTCCCACTGGGTCACTTTTTATCAAGAATGTACTACGAGGCATTTAAGTTACTGTTTTCTAGTATGTTTATTACTCTTAATGTTATGGAAGGGGAGGGGGAACTGGGTTCGGACCCTAAGAGGTTAACTCAAACAGACGGAGCAGAATTACAGGTGAACCGGGTAAACGGGAAGTCCCGCCTCCCTACTTCCTTTCTTCACGACTAGCTGGGAGCAAGCCGCTTCTAGCATAGCTCGTAGTATTAGCCTGATGAAGCCTTCAGTTAGAAGAGGGAAACGCGTCGCTAAGTAACGTTTTGCACTTTTTGTAATTTCTATTGAGTTTTGCTAAATAAAAAGTCAAAGAGAGCAGCTTCCTCGGACCTTTATTTTCGCTACGCGCTATTAGCGCCAACAAGGATGACGGACCGGGGCTACGGATCCCGCGACGAGGAATGGCCTCCGCTGGACCAGAGACCTTCCCGCAGACCCCGATACCGCAGTCCGGAGCCCTACTACAGAACCACAGAGTCGGGTAGAGGTAGGACTACCGCAAGAAATGCAGATAAACATAAGTACGCCGAAGATAAAATTACCGGCTACGAACAAAACAATGGAGTGGAAGGTGAAGCTAAAACACGTAACGGATCCGCCCCAACGCAGCGGGAATCCAACACAGGACACAAAGAACTGTACGCGGAAGTGGTAAAAAGTGTAAATAACAACGATGCACATAGAGAGCCGTATCCACAACGGCGTAATGATGTGGCACGTCATGATGAATGGCACCGGGACGAACATTATGAACGGCGCCGTGACGATAATTACGTCCCGCCGCGTCAAGAGGCACACCGCCGTAGAGAGTCACCACAACCACATGAACGGCGCCGCGACGATGGTCACGTCCCGTCACGTCAAGACACACGCCGTAGAGAGTCACCACAACCACATGAACGGCGCCGCGACGATGGTCACGTCCCGTCACGTCAAGACACACGCCGTAGAGAGTCACCACAACCACATGAACGGCGCCGCGACGATGGTCACGTCCAGCCACGTCAAGAATCACACCGCCGAGAGTCACCACAACCACATGAACGGCGCCGCGACGACAATCACGTCCCGCCACGTCAAGAGACACACCGCCGAGAGTCACCACAGCCACATGAACGGCGCCGCGACGACAATCACGTCCCGCCACGTCAAGAGACACACCGCCGAGAGTCACCACAGCCACATGAACGGCGCCGCGACGACAATCACGTCCCGCCACGTCAAGAGACACACCGCCGAGAGTCACCACAGCCACATGAACGGCGCCGCGACGACAATCACGTCTCGCCACGTCAAGAGACACACCGCCGAGAGTCACCACAGCCACATGAACGGCGCCGCGACGACAATCACGTCCCGCCACGCCAAGAGACACACCGCCGAGAGTCACCACAGCCACATGAACGGCGCCGCGACGACAATCACGTCCCGCCACGCCAAGAGACACACCGCCGAGAGTCACCACAACCACAGAAAAGACGCCGTTACGACAATTACGACCCGCCACGTCCAGGAGGAGGCAGCAGGGAAAACAATCGGAACGAATCACGACGAGAGGGGAGCAGCCGCGACCACATCTATCCAGGACGGAGCAGGTACACGGGGAATAAGGACATGGGACGACAAAATGACACGTCACACCGCTCATATAACATCCGACAGGAGGGGGACCGGACCGACTACAGACGAGACCGCTACACGACAAGACGGGAGAACAGAGGAGCACCGGTGGGACGTGACGACACACAAAGACAGGAGAACCGCAACGCCCCACGACAACACCACCCAGCACCGCCAAGGGGGGAACAAACAAGAACAACTGATGACGACACAACACGACCCAAAGACAAAGGAAGACCCCCGGCCACAGTCCTGGGATGGATGGGGGATAGAGACAGGGACCAAGAGCAACCTTCTACCTCAAGGTACCAGCCGGAACAACAGCAACGACGGGACCGTCCCACGACACGTTCGTATGAGGGGGAAGGGCGGCTGACGCAACGAGGGAAGGTCACCCGAAGGGAGGAGAGCGGGGATCCCCCACGCCACCTCTCACCTGATGGAGGAGCAGCTAATGTAAGCAACCGCCACTCCACAGACAGAGACTTTGCAGTGAAGGTCAGGGTATTAAATAAAATTGTTAGATTAGTACACCACGGCCATAACGTAAGTCACAAGATGAGTGTACCAGTCACAATCAGGAGAACACAGGAATATTTGGGTAATTTGATCAAACCAGCACTACCCACACCAGACACAAAATTCTGCATTGGACAAAATGCTAAAGGCTGGGCAGACAATACAATGACTATACTCAGAACTCACTATGAGGAGGCTATGAGGGCAGAGTTAAAAGTGCTGAGGGATTTTGAGAATAGAGAGTGGGAGGAGCCATTTGAAATTGCTATGAAATGGGCGAAGAAATATTTCGGGAGAAGGTTAGATTATCGTATTGAAGAGTTGGCCAAGAGAGTTATCAGGGAGGAGTTGGGGTCAATTCAGGAGGAAGAACCTCAGGAGGAAGTAGAACAGGGCCCCCAGAACGAGGCGACACAAATCAATGCCACAGGAGTCCCGAGGGAGCAGAGAAGGACGGTATCGCGGTCCGAAGCAAGACCATCGGATGGGGGAAAGGAGAAGATGGACACGCGGCCCGAGGACGACGTGAGAAAAGGTCAGAGCGACACATCCTATTCCCTGACACCCGCACGACAGACAAAACCCCCCCCACGGCCTGGGGGGATGGAGAAAGACTGTGTAGTTACGATGCCCACCAGGGTCAAAATAACAACATTCCCCACCAACATGTCATCACAAAATGCTGATGACGTACCAGACAGGGGGGACGTACGTTCCTCCCCAGAGAAAAACTCTCATCTGGTACAGATACCCCAAGGGGGGAATCTCCGCCAAAACGTGGCCCCGCCCTCTTTCTCTCTCGTGCCGAGAGGAGAGAGAATTACACGTTCATCCTCCACACCTGCACCTTCTAGTTCGCAGAGATCAGAACAGGAGGAGGGGACAGAGGCAGGAGAGCAGGAGGACCTGAATATCCTACTGGACCTGGCTGAGAACTACAGTGACCAGGAAGACCCAGCCGACGACGAAGAACCCAGAGACACCTTATGTAAGGTAAATAGACTGCGGACGGCGGTCCAAACACGCCTAGACACGCCCACAAGCATGACACTCCGTGGTGATAGCCTGAGAGGTCCCACAAGACATCCCAACTCAACTAATAAGAACCGGGATTGGCTCATGAGGTTCGACAGGAAGTGGATCATCATGGGGGATTCAAACATCAGTAGATTCCCGCCCCATGAAATCATGGACCTACAGATAGACTCCTTTCCGGGAGCATCGCTGAAAAATGCAGAGGACATTCTGAGGGATGTGGGCCCCCTGATAGAGGTCGAATGTATGATAATGGCCTTTGGCCTTAACAACAGATCACAGAAAAACAAGGTGACTGCCATCAAGGAACTGACAGGAATGATTAACATGGCTAAGCGGGCCTTCCCCTGCAGCAGGATTTTTATTCCGCAGGTGAACTACGACCTGTCTTTACCACCCAAAGAGAGGCAGCTCCTGGACGCGCTGAACGACCACATCTCGACGCTGGAGGATCACATCCCGAAGATTCCGGATGAGGACTTCCGGACGGGCGCGGACAACATCCACTGGGCCCCCGGAACTACGAAGGAGATCTTCAACAGGTGGACAGAGGTTTTAAACTACATTCCCCTGTAGACCTATTAGTTCAGGAGGGGCCAAAGTCAATTATCAACCTCTCCAAGAGGTTCAGGTGCACACTAGCACAACGGAACTTGTTAGAAAAGGGACTCAATTTTATTCCGACTCGGGGCACAAATAAAAATATTAAAATTACAGCAAAATTTGACCTACAACAATATCACAGGAGCATCAAATTAGCCGAATTTTTTAGGAACTCGACAGAAAAAAGATACTTACCCTTTACAAAGAAGTCAGCCTGGTCTCCACCGGATTCAGCAATTCCTGCGGGAATAAAAGAATTAATTAAAACAGATAATGCGGCATTAGAGACAGAATTTAAAGAACACAGAGCTCCACCAAACCTCACTTCAGAGGAAGCGGAGGCCATTGTAGAACTGAGTAAGAACGCAAACATCATTATTAAACCGGCAGATAAGGGGAGTACAATAGTTATAATGGACAGGGAACAGTATTTGTGGGAGGGTTATAGACAGTTAGGGGATGCGAAATATTACACCAAACTTCAAGAGCCGATTTTTAAGGACACAATACCGATGGTACAAAAAATCTTACAAACACTGAGAGACAAAAAATTTATTAACGGGAGACAATTGGAATATTTAAAAGGGAATCCTCAACCCAGAGCCAGAATTTTTTATATGCTTCCTAAAGTTCACAAAGACCCCACTAGATGGAGCAAGCCTCATGAAATCCCTCCGGGGCGACCCATCGTGTCTGATTGCAGTAGTGAGACTTATGAGACGGCTGAATATTTGGACTATTTTCTGAATCCCCTTTCGACCCTTCACCCCAGTTATATTAAAGATACTTACCATTTTGTGGAAATCATCAAAAAGCTTACCCTCCCGCAAGACGCCATGTTATTTACTTTAGATGTGGAGAGTTTGTATACCAATATAGTAACTATAGAAGGATTACAGGCCATCAAAGAAAGTTTTCAACAACACCCAAATAAACGTAGACCAGATAAAGAATTGTTACAACTGTTAGAAATAAATTTAGTGCGCAATGACTTTACATTCAATTCGGAATATTACTTACAAATAAAAGGAACAGCGATGGGCAAAAAATTCGCTCCAGCCTACGCAAATATATTTATGGCCAAGTGGGAAAGTTCAGCTCTTAAAGCTTGTTCACTCAGACCCTTGTACTATTTTAGGTATTTAGATGATATATGGGGGGTCTGGACCCACTCTAGAGAAGAATTTGATGATTTCCTCAAAACCCTCAATGCACACACACAGTCCATCACCCTAAAATCTACTTGTAGCATGTCCTCAGTGGACTTTTTAGACACCACAGTATTTAAAGGAGAATCCTTCGGTGTAACGGGCAAACTGGACATCAAGGTATTCTTTAAAGACACAGACACACACACACTACTACACAGGAATAGCTTTCATCCTAGCCACACTTTTGCTGGACTACTAAAGGCCCAATTATTGAGATTCCGGAGAATATGTACACGGGAAGAGGACTTTGTTGAGGCGTTTAGGATATTGTTTAAAGCACTGGCGGAGAGGGGTTATACCAGAAGTATGCGTAGGAAGGCTCTTAAGACCTACTTACAAGAAAAACCGATTCTAGTAGCATCCCACGTACCTTTTATTAGCACATACTCCCCCTCCACACAAAAATTCTCCCACAGTTGCAAAATTAGATTTCAGAAAATGAGCGATAGAGATAAAATATTAGATAATTATACAATTAGGCCCGCGTACCGGAAAAACAAAAATTTACAAGATTACTTAGTAAGAGCAAAAATTCCCCCCAAATATAAAAAGAAGAACAAAACGCCGAACAATAGAGGCAAATATTTCGAGTACAAAAAATGGTTCCGGAATGTCTATACGGGACAAGTATTTGAGAACAAATTTAGGGGTAAAGTATCAATTACAAATTGTGTATATCTCATGACCTGCAAAAAATGTGACCTGCAATACGTGGGGGAAACAGGGAACGCACTCGCCACGAGAGTAGCGCAGCACAAATATTATTGCACAAAATTAAAAAATGTACGCCTTCCGGTAATAGCCCATCTGATACTTCATGGCTGGGAGTCCATGAGGGCCAGTATTATTGATCATAACCCGAGTTGGAGCTGCAAGGAGAGGAGGAGGGTCGAGAGACAATGGATTACAAAGCTGGGAACGAGGCGAGCGGGCGGCCTGAACGAACGCTGAGGGGATGGGGGGAGGTCGCAGGAAGGAGAATGCCTCGAGTCGGTTCATCGCTAATTAGCGTTGAACAGCTCACCCCAACCCTACCCTAACCCTAACCCTAACCCTAACCCTAACCCTAACCCGAACCCGAACCCGAACCCTAACCCGAACCCGAACCCGAACCCGAACCCGAACCCGAACCCTAACCCTAACCCGAACCCTAACCCGAACCCCCTTAAAAGATTAAGAAAAGAACTGCTAGTACTACTTACCATTACTCACCTGAATACTGGAGACTCTATCCTGAGATAAAGTATTGCTGTAAATATGTGTATAGTCATATATGGATACGGAGAGATGCGTGTATACATATAAAAATGTTTAACTTGTTCACATCATCACGATCCACATGTTCTGGTGCAGAGGACACGCAACAACAAACAAACCTTGTGTAAAGCTTTTTTATTTTACATTATGGTCATTGGATCTGTCCGACGGGACACAGTTCATATTGCTGGAATCCAGTTCATGCTTACCAGGACAGGATACAGGTGTGATTACCTACCTGCAAAGTTAAAAAAGAACCACCTATACCACTTACCATCATTCACCTGAATGAACACTGAAGACTCCATCCTGAAAAAGGAAAAAAAGAGAAAGAACAAAATGTTGTGTACATCATTATCCACATGTTCTGGAGCAGAGGACACACAACAACTAACAAGCTGTATGTTGAATGCATGTATTTCATTAAGGTCGTTGGATCCGCCAGAAAGGACACAGTCCATGTTGTTAGAATCCAGTTCATGTTTTCCGGGACAAGATACATGTATGAATACTTACCTGCAATACCTACCTGAAAAAAAGACACACTGAACATATATGTGGTTTGTACAGAAGCTGTTTGTTACAACTGCATATTTGAATCACATTGTACTTTGTATTTAATTTAATTTATTTAATTTAATTTAATTTATTTTATTTTATTTATTTTATTTCAATTTATTTCATCCTTATTTCAAAGTTTGAGGGGTATGGTACTACATGTACTCATTGTCAATGTCACCATGGAGGAAGGGAGAGAGGAGAGGTCGGAACCAAAAAATTACCTGTCGGGTCCACCCAATTGACGATCCCTAATTGAAAGGCACAGGAAGTCGACGCTCCCTTCCTCTTCCGGTATCGAGTCGCGAGAACACGCTCCTCGCGGCTCCACTTCAGGTCTGAAGAAAGTTTGTTTTAAACTGAAACGTCACCTGTTTTACTTGATACCGTTTGGGAAAAAGTAAAGAAAGAGTTTAAAATTGAGAGCAGCTTCCTCCGTTTTTTCTTCATTTTTACTCCCGACACAATTTGAACCGGAGAACATGAGCGGGCCTCGACTTGACCGAGACCTGCGGGACCAGGAGTGGCCTCCGCTGGTCGGTGAGAGAGACCGGGAGCCACGACGCCACAGTCCGGACCACCGGGAGCCACGACGTCACAGTCAGGACCACCGGGACCCTGCCACATCCACCTGGACAGGTAGGACCAGGTCCAGGGATAATCAGCGCCATAAGTACACCGAGACCGGGTACGCGCGTAAACAAAATGGCGGACGAGACGAGCGTAACCGCTCCGCGTCCATAGACAGAGGGGCCAGCCGCCCACAACGACCACCTACGGGACGCAGAGACTATAGTCGCAGTCCACCACGGGGGCAGGACTCCAACATACGGGTCTTTTACGCCCGGCGCGGGGCACGCGCTGATAAGGAAAAAAGAGCGACTGACAACGGAGTCGCGTCCCGTAATAGATGGAATGCCCCCGCACACAGGGACCGCCGGGGAGATGATCGTTATGAAAAAGACACTCATAGAAGCCCGCGGAGGGACCCGGTGGGATTTAAACGAGACAGAGACAGAGACTTACCTTACGCTTCTCACCGGGACCGGACGGAGCGCGCCCGTGAGACGCGCGCACCAGCCGCGAACGGGACGCGACGACGGGACGGGGAATCCCCACCTGCCTCTCGCTCTCCCGGACGGGGGAGGAGGGATGACAGGGGCCAAAGACAAACAAAGACCGACACCACAGGACGGGATCTGACGGGGCGCGCTCGTGAAAGACGGACGTCGGACACGGGCGGCGCAGCACAGCACGGCGCAGCACAGCACGGCGCAGCACAGCACGGCGCAGCACAGCACGGCGCAGCACAGCGGGACACAGCGCCAGGACCGTTCCGGCGACGCACAGAACGGAGCGACACGGCCAACACGGGACGACGACGACAACAACAACAACAGTCTTCAGGACTACGGGACCACAACAACAAATTTGTCCTGTACAGGAACGGACGGCACGGACGGAACAGGGGAGATCGTCGCGGAGGAGGAAAAGGCGGACCGGGATTCCGTCCCAACGGAGCGGAGCCGCAGAATCTCTCAGAGGACCCGAACTTTGCCCAAAAGGTCAGGATCCTGAATAAAATAATCAAAGCGGTTCATCACTTAAAGAACGTGAGTAATGAGAGACAACCACCTGTAACAATGACCAAAACGGTCAAATATCTGAGAGACTTAATAAAGCCGGCGCTGCCCACGCCATTTGTGTTAGGGCAAATAGCCGAGAATGCACAGGACTGGTGTGACAGCACGTTGGACATTCTAAGGGTCCACTATGAGAAGGCCATAGAGAGGGAGATTTTGGTCCTCTTTTATCTGGAGAGCACAGAGTGGAAGGAGCCTTTCGTGAAGGCCACAAAATGGGCCAAAAACGCTCTGGGGTCCAGATTGCAACAGGAGACCCTGACGAGAGCGGAGGCAACCATCACGGAGGGGCTGGCGTACCTGGAGATGGAGGATGAGGCCTGTGAACCTGAGCCCGGCTCCAAAACTACAACAGCGACCCTGACGGCCCAGCGAACACCACGGCCGCCCCCCACCACCTCCACACCAGCCGACAGTGGTGACGACACCTTACCTGTCTCCCCCACGATCATGGTGAGAGTACCTCCTCCCCCCTCCCTCTTCTCCCCCCCTCCCCCACCACCGACATCCTTCCCGGCTCCTCTCTCGCAGGTCATCAGGACCCCGAGAGTAGCACAGACAGCGACACCTGGGGGGAAAAGAACACAGACAATCCAGTTGGACCAGGGGAGGGAAAAGAAGGACTGGGAATCCACCACAACAACACCGACTCCACAGGAACACACAGCGGAAACGGAGGAAGAGGATGACCTTGTGGAGGTCACGGTGGACTACAACAGGAGCCAGACAGGAGAACGATGCGGAAACCTGCTGTTCTCCTCCCCCCCTCCCTCTCTCTTCCCTGTCTTCTTCACACCCAGGGGCAAAACCAAGCAGACAACAGTGGGGCGGTACCATCCGACAAGACACGCCCCCTCCAACGACAAACAACAGGATTGGTCAGTGAACATTGACAAAAAATGGGTCATCCTGGGCGACTCCAACGTCGGGAGATTCCCGGCACACGACCACGCAGATCTGCAGGTGGAGGCCTTCTCGGGAGCAAACTTCAAGGACGCAGAGGACATCCTGGAAAAGGTCAAGGTCAACACAGCGGTGGAGATCGTCATCCTTTCCTTCGGCCTGAACAACAGGACACAGAAGAACACGACAACGGCCATAAAACAGATGCAGGCCATGCTGAGGAGAGCGAGGCACCGCTTCCCGTGCAGCCGGATCTTCATCCCGCAGATCAACGTTGACCCGGGACTGCCTCAGACGGAGCGTCTCTTCATCAGCGACCTGAACGCCCAGATCACCAACCTGGAGGATCAGCTCCCCGTGATGACGGCCGAGAGGTTCCAGACGGGGCGGGATAAGATCCACTGGACTTCAAACACAGCCAAGGTGATTTTTAACATGTGGTCTGCTCGGTTAAGTTAAATTAGCTTCCCCCAGAAACCTACCTCTAGAGGAGGGGCCTAAGACTGTCATTAATCTCTCACAAAGGTTTAAGTGTACTGAGGCACAATTTTCACTGTTGAGTAAGGGGATGAAGATAGAGAGACAGTGGATAGCCCGCTTGGGCACTGGCATAACAGGGGGCCTTAGCGAACGCTGTTGAGGGGAGAGTGAAAAGCAGGAAGGAGAATGCAATGGGGGCCCCCGCTGTTTACGGCAGTGGGGGCCCCAACCCTATCTCTTAACCTAACCCGGCTTCCCGGCGGCAGTCAGATCCAGAGAAACTATTTTAGGAGAGCGAAACGCGTTCAATTTTTGTTTCTCTGCAAAAAATAAAAGGTTAATCCTTATCGGGCCTCATGTGAAACATCATTTCAAGCGAGGGCCCGAGGCCCGCCGGAGCCCACAGCCAGGCATCTTTAAAAGTCAATTACAAGTTCGGAAGGGCGCACGAGGTGAGCACGGCCAAAAAGCTAACCACCATGGACGGGATGACACCTGCTTTCCCAGAGGGAATCGTCAGCAACTTCCATAGCCCGACGCGACAAGGACCGGGGATGGACGCGGAGGAGACGATCGCCATCGGATGCCATAGCTCGACGCGACTAGGACCGGGGATGGACGGCGATGGCGGAGCACGTGGAACAGGGCCCGACAGCGCAGATCCACTTGATGACTGGGAGATGGCCGTAAGGCTAACGGCTAAGCTAAGTAGCACGGCGGGCCTCGGACAGCAACAGCAGCGGCGGCCCGAAGAGGGACTCCATGAGACAGCCTGCAGGAAAGGAGGAGAGGAAGAGACTGGGACTCTATAAAACAGTATATTATACACATGTTACATGTTATTGCCTATTTAAAGTGTCATTTATAGCCTAATTGTGTTATGCCAAATACTACTAGAAAGGCTTTCGGCCTACAGAGGAAGTCTCACTTTGGACCTGGAGGGGGCACTATTCAGCTAAGCACAATGTACACAGAATACACAAGATGCACTGAATGGGAACACATAACTGAGGAGAAACTAAACCCAAAAGCAAGGTCAAAGGGTAACAGAATAAGACACAGAATATGGTTTATAACACCAATCGGATGTACATGTATATAAATGTTTATTTGTGCTTTCAGGACAATTCTGCTCACATTTACAGGGGTGAGGGGACTGGCGGGGAGCTGAATTGAGTTCTGGGGGTCTCTGGACTGGCGCTTCGAGGAGAGTGCATCCGGGGGGCCCCGGTGCTGCTTTGTGGTGCTGTGGGTCCCCCACAAACCCCAATTTACCTAACCCTACGGCCTCAGCCATGTTCAGGAGCTGGATGGGTCAACTGAATTTGGATTGAAAATAACAATTTTTTAACATGAGGATTGGGAAGGTAAAAAAGAATAGACAAGGATTGAAGCGACTGAATGCAAAAAAGGAAACAGAACCATATGGAGAAGAAACAGGTTTTAAGAAAAGTAGCTTGTGAGCCTCTGAAATTTTTAAAAAAAACCTCCCCCTGTGCCTCTTCGGAGGGCCACGCCCTTCACCAAACCTAAACCACCTGGAGGTCCAGAGGCCCGCTCGTTCACTATGCCGAGACATTTAGCGTTTAACACTTGATAACTGAGTGCGCAGCAAAGCTACTTACCTGTCTGGGTTCTTAACTTTAGTCATGGTGCAAAATTACACACCCAAACTGCATGCTGGGAAATGCAAATTTCCCTGGCAGCAAACAACTGTTTGTCCCAGAATGCATTTTGGCACAATTAAACGGGAAAAAATGGCAGAGGACAAATCAAAACTCAAAGTTCACACTCTATGAATACTACTGTTGTTGAGTCACAAAATGCAATTTTATAATCTAATAAGCAGCAGTCTCTGCTTTACATTTACAGGGCTTAGATAACACAAAGTCTTGTCCTCAGACTAAATTGAGGCACTGCAGCAGAACCTGACCTGACCGAGGCCGTGCTCTGCCGAAAAATACTGTGTCACCTTAGCATTAGCATTAACTAGCGACTCTAGCCACGTTCATGCTGACAAAAAAAAACAATACTTCACTTAATACAAAAAACACGCCAAAACAATAACTTTACAAACCAATAAAGCCAGCTCAACTCGCATGTAGTTTTACAAATAATTAACACAGACGTTTACACACACATTTAGACAACTTACACAGAGACGGACTTTCAACTTGCATTTTCCTTTCATTTTTTGTGTCAAGAGGTTACGTCCGAGGTTACGCAGAGACGGAAGCATCCGGTCATCTTTCAAAATAAAACATTTTACAAACAATTATTTCAAGACAGGACAATCTTCCTGCAGCAACCCGTCAAGCATTTACACTGCGGGGCGTTCGTTTCCTGTTGTGTTACAAGAAAGTACTTCCGGGTCACCTGAACAGATAGACTCCAGCAATTTTGTCTCGTCTACTTCAGTGATTCGGAACTATAGAGGGACACCAACAAAGCCTTTTGATTTTACATTGAGGGCAGCGAGACTGAAGCGAGACTGCAGAGTGTATTCATTTAAGACTGAATTACAAGTGTTATGATGCGTTTACACGTCGTAACCCTAACTCCATGGTGTCTAGGTTGTAGTCCCACAACAGCGTCTGAATGAAGCTGCTATCAGCGCTCCTTCCGGACGACCAGCAACAATTTTTTCTTGTCTTGTCTTTTTTAGTATTTTTTTTCCTCTTGGACAATCTTTTGTAATAGTGTAACCGAGCGTGATGTCGGGCCGCCTAAACTGTGTATTTATAAGAAAAAAACAGAAACGATGCTCGTTTGTTAAGCCAAGCCGGCAACTCCTTTATTAACGTTCTTGATCCCTTCATATATATCCCCAACATTTCTCCGTACCTTTACTTCCGCTTTCCTCCTTCCAAAATAAAAGCCCCGGAAACAATACAATAGCTTACATATCTCCCCTCCTCCCGCTTGAAACGTCCCCGTTTCTAAACACATCAAAAGGCATTGTATGCAACAGGTTTCCCCAAAACTTGGTAACAACATATATAACAACTTAACATCACACAAATCATTTAACGATAAGTAACAAAATCCCTTAAATACACTGGTGGTCTCACCACCCTCTCAGAACGAGTGACAGTCAGGCGCGGCTCCCTGGTGCCGGTAACTAAGACAATCCCACCGCTGCCACCAATGTAACCGAGCGTGATGTCGGGCCGCCTAAACTGTGTATTTATAAGAAAAAAACAGAAACGATGCTCGTTTGTTAAGCCAAGCCGGCAACTCCTTTATTAACGTTCTTGATCCCTTCATATATATCCCCAACATTTCTCCGTACCTTTACTTCCGCTTTCCTCCTTCCAAAATAAAAGCCCCGGAAACAATACAATAGCTTACAATAGTGTGTGTATGTATATATATTACGTTGTGTGATGTGTCAAGCTACTTGGACCTTGAATTTCCCTTTGGGGATCAATAAAGTAATTATCTATCTGATTGACGTGTTTGGTGTGAACACAGCATTATACAAAAGACGCTCAGTTGCAATACAGCTTCACACCACTTGGTGGCAGTGACGCGTCTGTTAAACCTTTGTTTGGTGTTCTGTTTTCATTTGGCATCAAAAAAAATAATACAATTTTTTATTACTGAAAATAATATCATTCATTAGTTTTACTAATGAATGATATTATTGAAGAGCAAAATGTAAACAGAAAGTAGGTCATACTATGCTCTCCTATGTATTTCTCAGCTTAAAAACAAAGTTATATAGTTGCTCATTGTGTTTAACATAATACATGTGTCCTATAATAGGAAACTGCCAAGTGAACATGCAGTAAGTGAGCATTTCAATTCCACCTCTATGCCAGGTGTTACAGTGTGGGTGCTACACAAGCATACTGTATGTTGAAACAGCTATGATCTAAACCCCATTAGGGCAAATTATTGCTTGGGGGCTGCCACGGGCCACCCTGGGCCCGCGGAGTCACGGGGGGTTGGGTGTCTTGCTCAGGGACACTTCGGCTTGTGGGCTGCGGGGGGACCGGGGATCGAACCGGGTACCTTGTGGTATCGAGACGACCGCTCATCCCCTGAGCTACAGCCGCCCCTTCAGCAACAAATGCTGGTCCTTGAACTTTTAAATACAAATTCTAATGCAGTGTCGTTCAGGGGAATCTCTGCTACGCCCATCTGTATGGCCTTGAGATATTACTGTACTAATACAGTTAGTACTGATTTGGAGAAAATTTTATTCAAAGTCTGAGTCTCTTTTTTCACCTTTAAGGATCTGCTTTTATAGCTTTTTGAATATTGGACGATTATAAAAAATAAGAATTCCATTGTCTTTTGAGACGACTTTCTCCAAAGCTGTACAGTAATGTCTCATGATACCCAAGCTTTGGCCTAGTTTACAGCAGCAACACCCTCATTCCCCTGGCTTCAACTCTGTGTAGTTGTTATCAATACTCTTTCCTGACTGTGATTACCACCTTAACCTCCTTTATAACTGGCAAAACCAGCCTAACAGGAGCAGCAGGCTCGTTTTGTGTGACACAGACACGCTGATGAGCAATCTGCAAATGTTACAAGTGACATTGTAAATATATGGCTTCAAATTAAGACTGAAAAGTATTCAATTTAAATGTTATGATGTAATCATTTTTGTAACATGACCTTGTACATTAACTAAAATGAATGATATTTCCATTGCTGTTCATTTAGTTTGAGAGGAAAGGAGGTTATTTGGCGTCGATTCAAACGTTTCCCATCCGACCCGCTCTGCCCTACATTATTTTAATACAACTTGGGTTTCGAGAAACTATAATAATTCACATTCTGCAGGCTAAAATTCGGATAGTATCTCAGTATGGACTGGACTTGTCTCTGCGTCTCTTGATTTTAACTTTCCATTTCAATATTTCAAAAAGAATGGGTAATACAAAATGTAAATACAGTTTAACCAGTAGGTGTAACCGAGATATTTTACCACAACAGTGATTTACCATATACTATTAGTCTACTATACTACGCAACACATGGTGCAACATGGAGGTAAAAGCGTAGACTATATGACGTGTATAAAAGTGAACAGCAAATGGGCAGAGAAACTCTGAAAGAAACAGGTGATGTATTTTCTTTTTGCACCACCCATCTCACACCCTTCCCCCTTTTCTACCCGCTTTGGGCGGAGTTTGTGTTTTCTGCTGGAAAAGTGTCTGTCGGAGAGGAGCGAGCACCCAGAGAGCAGAGAGGATACCCACCTGTTGAACGGAGCGGTCTGCTTTTAAACACTTTTCATTCGCTTGTTTCGCCTCTGAGAGCCTCAGACTCCCTCAGGATGACGGACACTCTTTTACCAAACGGCATGAAAGAAGGCGGACAAGACGGCACTTATTTCAGAAAGGTGAGTCGTGCTTCGTGACGTCCGATGACTCTTGTACAGTGAAAGAGGGTAAGTTAGCTTACAGTTGGTGACATGTTTACGGCTCGGCTGGAGCGTTGGCATGTTTAGCATTTTCATTGACTGTCTCCATGCATTTCTAGCGTTACACAAGACATTTAACGCAGCGTATACCGCGTCATCTTAACGCCGTCAACGTAACCTGTCGCGCACAGGATGGTGGTTCTCTGCCCTTGCGCACTGTGCCATGACCCGAGTGTGTTCACGGGTCGTTATTGGTTCGGATACAATGAATCATACCGTTATTCAAAGGTGTATACAACGCCCCCCCCCCCCCCCCTCCACACACACACACACACACCTGCAGCTGACAGTGCTGAGGTTTCGGTTGTGACATATCAGGAGCTGCAGTATTTGTTGTGCTACATTTCAGGCTATATGTTTAAACTTTTCTCCGTGTGTGTGTGTGTATGTGTGTGTGTGTCCCCTCTAAAGCTTCAATGAGGCGCCTGGTAAACTTAGGTTTAGATTTAGCCTCCTGCTCTTAGGTAATCACAAAAATCGTCTGCTGTGTTTAAGGGAAAATTGGCCGCTAAAGCCCTGACCTTTAAAAAAAAAAAGGTATTGATTAACTGCATCTCGCAGCTTCTGTATCAGCTAAATGATTGACATGTGCGTGTTAGTGCCAAGTAAACTAAACAGACTAAACTTGATAGAGAAGATACATATTTTCCCCAGTGGTGTTGTAGTTCACACCTTTTCATCATGTAAATAGGTATGCTGCTGAGCTCATTACATAGTACTTAACATGTACTGGTTCAGAAGTGTCACAGAAACCGCTCCAACCGGCTTTAGGTTTCATGAAGCTGCCACTGGAAACATTGTCGAGAGCTGTGAGTTTGCCTAGTTTCAGGCTATGAGAAAAGCTCTTGGCAGTCGTTGAATGATTATCTAATGTGTTTTTTACAAAGTTCCCGGTCTGCAGTGCGGTAAAGTGTTTTCATAGACAAGCTTGTTTGGATGGGCATCTGAACAAGTCCCTTTGTGTCTTTGAGTCCCCCGAATGCCATTCTGAACACAGTCTGGATTTAGGCTCTGTGCTGCACAAAAAACAGGCCAGTGTGGGTCCGGGGTCTGGCTCTGCCATTAGAAAGGATGGGAGAGCGTAGAGCCAAATTCCTCATCACAAACTGTTTCCTTTACTACTGTAACACACATTGTAGAGTCTCATTCTACTTTCTCATCCCTCTCTTCATTTTCTTTGTCCTCTGTATTCACAAGTGTTGAACACTCTTGAGTCTTTGCACTCATTGCAGAAACTCTTCTGAGTAAAGCAGAAAAGAAAAGGCCTTGCACATTAGCAAGAAACTACAATACAATGAGTTCTCGTTCTCATTATGTCATGGTAAAGGGTTTTGTGATTTGGAAATTTTTTGGTCAAAATGTAACCATGTAGAGCAGGGGTGTGCCAACCATAGGGCCCGCCACGGGGTCCAATCCAACAGAAGAAAAAAATTAAGAAAACTTTAGACCGAAATTAGCAGAGTTGGGATTCAAACCTCTGATCCTCTGCTTATAAGACAGACATGCAAACCATTGATCCACAGTCACAATTGATGTGAGCACTGATATTATTGTGTTAGAAGTCGTTGGATCACGTCATGAAAGCGGCGTCACAAATGCGTCACAAAGCGAGGGAACCTGCAGAAGAGAGCAGGCAGATAACCAGAGGACTGATGTCTGAACGTTTGGTCTTTATGTTTCTAGTTATTGTTGAAAGACCTTAAAATAGAGTTTATCATCTAAAAACCTTCACCAATGATTTAAACATAGAGAAACATTGTCCTTAATTATGCGTTATTATGCTGTGATTTTACTGGTCCGGCCCACTTGAGATCAAAATGGGCAGCATGTGGCCCCTTCACTAAAACCAGTTCGACCCCCCTGAAGTAGAACAATTTGTGTTTCCATTTTTCTGTGCACCCTCCTTCTCTTGGGTGGAAAAGAGTGTAATGGTTTACAAGGCGCTCCGGGGAGCTGTCGTGGTTCAGGGCTGCCGTCCCAGCCGTCCACTGTTTCACCTCACCGGTTGGCTGAGCTCCGACTGCACGGCTGCTGGATGGAAAGACAGCAGACCAAAAAAGCCGAATCGGCACGATTCTTCTTCCTCGTCCTCCTCGGCCAACGAGAGCATTGACGTAGCATCTGGCCCGAGGCCGTCCTCCAGCCAGACCACAGACACAAATTGACAACATGTGCCCTGGTTGAGAAACCAGACAAGCTCCCTAAGCTTGGAAACACATTTATATTCCCTCAGCAGGGTTTGTATTGGGAAAAAGACAAATGACAATCAAACGTTGTCTTTCACTGTACTTCACTGAATATAAAGAATTAAGCACACCCCCTTTTGAGCGGTCCGTCAAAGCGCCCCCCTCAGTAATTGACAAGATTCAATGTCAATTGGGGAACATGCATGAATTAGCTCATGATGTAATGGTCACGGGTCAGCTGATCGGAGCCGCGCTGCTCCGTCAGGATCAGGGTCATCACTTTGGAATGCAGGCATGGCTTGAAGTTTCGTAATGTGCGACATTATTACAAATGGAAACGGAACATACTGCTATGGTAACCATCAACCACTCGGCACTCCCTTGTTCTTTCACTCAAATATGTTCGCCGCAGTTTTGGTGTAACGACTGATGTGACAGCAGATTTAAGTCCGCACATCAGTCCACGCCCTCTCCAGCAGAGCGCTCGCTCACGGCCTCACCCTGCTGGCGCTCTAAGAATAGCCGACGCTACGTGCAGCCGGGCCACGCCCCCCGGCACCACAACCAAGCTTCATTGTGTAAATAAAGGAGGTGCTCATTTGTGTAGATGGTTAATCATCACACTGTCTGGTCACTTTGTACAGGAACACCCAGGTGACGACAGTGCAGTGGTTGTAGAGAAAACACGGGGTGTCAAAGGTGACCCATCTGACGTGTTGGAATTGGTATTTGGGAAGGACACAGTAACTGCTTACTCATCTTACAGGACGTCCCTTTGGAGGAGCGCGTCAGCAACATGACTCAGACGTAAATGTCAAAGATGTGACAGGTGATACAAGGGGAAAAAAACCTAACGACACTGACTGACTATAAAAAATAAAAACAAGCCCTCACAGCAGTATAAAACGGTATGAAATGCCATCGGAACTTAAAATGTGAATTGGAAGTTAGAGCCAGGCTGTTGGGTCAATGCACCCTCCTCCCTGTTGCAGATGTGTACATAACAAAATGTGAACTGGTTTACATAAGGAACATAAAATGCCACTTAGAGTATCTGTCATATGTCGTTTGAGTGCTGAGACGCTTCCTTTTCTCCTCGTGAAGAAACTGAAGCTCATTCTGCTGCTGACTTCAGACTCATAAATAAACGCAACGTAAATGTGTTGAGGACTGCAAACCAACAGGTTTTACTAAGCTGATTGTTGAGCATCATGCTGCTTTTTTCTTTTCCAATCTGAAAAACAGTAACAGACCACACCTCCGCTGTGAGTCAGTCAGTATGAATGTCTCATGCCCGTTTATCTGCAGGAGTATGAGTGACAGCCTGTTGACTTTGTGAGGCTGGGTCGCTTGTGCGATAGCGACAAGGACTCACAGTTCATAGAGAGTGAGAGGTGCAGCTCCTTCCACACCCAATTCAGGTTTATTTTTCCCGTTACTTCAGGGAATAAAGAAAGGATAAACACGAAAAGGAATCTTCAAGCCGAATGTACATCAATTTTGCCATCAGAGCAAAGTTGTTAGGCAATTTAGTACTTTCAACGAATAATTATATCTGGTTTCCAGGTGGAAGCTTTTAGGAACCAACCTGTGAATCTGTGTCAATTCTGTCCCTGACTGATATCGTGATATGTTCAGATTGACTGACCTGAAATTAAGAAATATAGGTTATAATAACCTATAACCAAATAGGAAATTGATCATCTATTGTACAATTGCATTAGAGTAAAAAGCCAATTTTGGAAATCGTCCCAACCTGTTTGCGGCATGCACGTTTATCTTAGATGCAGACATTAATTTTTCCCCCACATTTATAACACAAGATATAATCTTCTGCTGACATGTTTTTCCCTGCGTCTCCTTTTCTCAGGGTTGTAACCCGTTTGCCAAGACCGGACG
>NW_027176204.1:698290-713290 GCF_023055335.1 Clinocottus analis | reverse complement strand
GTGCAGTCGTGGGTCAGTGCAAGTCTTTCCTCCCTCGTTTCTGCCACTTGATAGACAAAACCTCCATGAACCGTCTGCTCAGATACCACACACACACACACACACACACACACATCGGCGCACACAAATGGACAAATGCACTTTACACAAGCTATTAACACTACACCTGCATTACTTATTCTCACAGGAAATAACACAATGCAACTACACCTCAAGCATGTGTGATCCACCCGCCATAAACATGCATGAAGCATGTATTCATTTCCTTTCATACAAACCACAACACACTGCTGTGGAGGATGCCACGTTGCCCGGGACAACACATCAAACGGAGAGGAGGCGGGGACCGTGTGGGTCGTTGTACGGCGGTAACGATGGTAACGGTCCTGAAGGGCATTGAAGGATGCATTTTACCCCAAAGTACCGAGCTGCCACTATCTTTTTTTTGGTTCAAAGAAACAGGAAACAATCTCCTCTTTTTAGCTTGATAGAAAACATTGCATGCTAGCCACTAAGACGAAGACATCTAGTTTGCTAATTACATGGATGTGGACACGATTCATGAGCTGCCTCTTGGTCCAATCTTAAGGCCCAAGTGTCCTCTGTCACGCGGGCTCAGACGAACTCGAGTGTGGGAACATTCAGCTTCTCACCAGCCTCTTTGTTTAGCTCTTACAGAAGCACAGCTCCGTCCAGAAACAATAGGCATGCTGGGAAACAACCATCAGCTGGCATCATTGTTTTTTTAAAGAAAAGAATAAAACATGTGCTCCATCACATTCACACCACCAGATCTATAAAAGGCTGTCCTACCCTCACCCCAGTGGATGTCTCCAGAGGGTGAGCCAGTGTCTCAGTGGGGCGACGTCGCACAATGGAGTCCTCCTCTCGCCTGGAACACAACCTGAGTGAATGTTTGTTCAGTTCCTCTTGTGAAACGTTCTTGACCTGGACAACAAGCTGAACTTAGTGATTTACATTCATCTACTACGTCCGACTACTTACTTCTGTAATAATAGACAGGAGGGGAAATGGTTTAGTATAATCACAATTTGTATTCATGGTTTGCTTCTCATTAGGCTGATCATTACATTTCATTCAGCTGACGCTGTTATGCAATGTGACTTACGATATAGTCACATTCACCCATGAGTACAGAAATCCATCTGAAATAAATACGACTTCAGTGAATAAATCAACTGTAAAAAAACAAAACATTTCTTTTTTGCAGACCATAACTTTTCATGTGTGTATTAAACTAGTGCGATAGAGAGCGTTTCGAGGTGCTGCTGGTGGATTTTGTTCATACCTTTGGATAGAACCAGACTATTTTCCCCGTCTCATGGCTCTCCTTTCCATCCTGATTGGATGAGGCGATGTTTTCATGGTACCACGGCCAGGAAAGCAAATAAGCGTACTTCTCAAAATGTGCAACTTTCCCCTTTTTGAAGCACACTCGCCTGAACTTACTCAAGCCAGCACTGAACTCTGGGAGTCGAAGAGGCCAAGAAGCCAGAAACGCTTCGGTCTCCTGTGCACCAACACAACACAACTGTAGATGCAGAGTTGTGGTGTTTGGTGAAGGGTTCAAGGCCGGCGCTAAAGCCAGAGCTCTGCCTTAATGCTGTTTCCGTGGCGGTCTGTTCCATGTCACGCGCACTGACACGGCGAGTGGGAAGGTGTGTGTGAGGAAGGGGAGTGCGCCTGAGAGGCTTTCAACATTTCAGATTCCCTGCAGAACAGAGACCCTCGCCCACGTCTTTCTGCCCAACCGGAGAAAAGACCGGAGCGATGTCATCGTCGAGTTCTGATGGATTATAGTGCGGCCTGTTGCTGATGAATGAGGTTTTCTGTGATTCACGGAGCCGGTATGCCAGAGGAATGCTGCCTTATCGTCAAGTGACGAATGAGTGCAAGGTGTTGTCTTTCCCCAAACCCGGTGCTTGCAGTGAAAAGGCTGCACCAAGTCTCTGATCCATTTCCATGGAAAGAGTCCTAATTTCAAAAGGGTTCGGGATGACAACACCACGGAGACTTTTCATTTAAAGCTGAAGTTTGGGCTGCTATAAGTTTGAATCATAAAATGCCCAGCAAAACCAGAACAAACCCACACTTGTTTTTATTTAAGGGCCATTTATTTAGTAACACCTCACTCTCCTGCTTCCAGAAAGTGTTTTTATCTCAATGGCAGCTGGTATCTGTCAGTTTGTATTTCCTCTGATAACAAGCTGAATCTGCTTTCCATCTGTCAGCAGCAAGGACCTGGAAGTTCATACATCCATTATAGCTACAGCTGAGATCAGAAGGAAAACTCTTTTTACTTTTTGGTCGGTAAAAATAATTGAAGGTCTTTAGCGTTAGTGAAGCAGGGCTGCAACTCCAGAATGATTAATCAACAGAGATGTGAGGCTTTACAGCACGAGGAGACGTGGGGCCCATTCACCTTTTAAATCCTAACTCCTACACTGTGTGTACTTACAGCACCATCTGTCTAATCCTGACTCCCCCTCTATGCTACACTCAAGATTTGATTAAAATGTAAACTTTCTCAAGTCCCAGAGATGTCGCCGGTGTGATCTGTACCTATTAGACATGTTCTGATCTGACCGTGTCATTGCCGGGATGTCCATAACAAGGCTGGCCTGTCAGCAAAGGGAGTTTCTTGTCGCTTGATATCTTGCACCACACCTTGGAGCCCGCTTTTGTTCAGCATTAACCTAACGCATCAGTGCTTTGCTGTTTGGCCGTGCGTACATGAATCACATTAAGATAAGCAATGCATTGTCCTTTTTGTATGCAAACTCCTGCTGTATTGTGTTTTGTCAGCTTTTACTGACGTATTGTCCTGGTTGCACACATCAAGACTGGTTCCTTTTATGCCTATTATTTTGAGCATATCTGATGACTGACCAAGATATCTTTCTGTGTTGCTCACAGGGAAACTGCCAACATCCCCCTCATTGCTCTAGGTCTGAAGGAGACCAAAGACATTGACTACTCCACTTTTTTCAAGGTACAGAAGCAACACATACAGCGTCGCCCTTGTGTTATTTCTAATGTGTATGAATACTCTGCATTGGACTTGTCCATTTGATGTGATGCATAGCACTGTGATGTTGTTAAACTGTGTTTCTCATCATAATCTGCTTTAATGGCCAGGTACAATTCCACATACAAGGAATTTGACTCTGGTATTTCTTTTAGTATGTTTCATGCTGAAATAGCACTTTGATGCAAACAACAACTTACTGAGCGCCAAAGAGCTTCACGGGTTGGTTCTCACCTGCAAGCCTGTGTGTATAAATACTGATAATTTACATACAACAAATTTGACCCAAATTATCAGTCTGAGCCTGTATTGAAAACACCAAGTGTCCTCTCATGACGGATTCGGGTCACATTGTCTGCACCCGGCTCTCCAGCTACTACGTTATGTATTTGTTCAGGAACAATATATCATCCGATCATAAAACATTTTGTCTTGTTCACAAAAGCGGAACAGCGGTTGTTGGTGGTTTGATGAGAGCTGTCATGTAGGCTCTTTATGTAAATGTCCTGATGAGACTTTTATACGTTGTGGTTTGTGGCCAAGAACCGTGAGACTTTATGAGCGCGTTAATGCTGCTCTGCTCATTGACTGTAATCTCTCCGACCTCAGTCTTAAAGCCTGGCCGTGCACACACTGACGGACTCGGCGCTGCACAGTCGGACGTGTCTTCTGTGCGCCGATAAGAACAATGTGTCAGTGGACTAGCTTTGAGAGCGGCCGCCCTGTAACCGGACGGTCACAGGGTTAAGCACCAGAGCATTCCCCGACTACGAGCCGGGAAAATGTTGTATTGAGATTTTGACTTGTCGTTTCTGACAGGACTTCATCTTGGAGCACTACAGTGAAGACGGGAACAGTTTTGAGGATGAGATTGCTGACCTGATGGACCTGCGACAGGTAGTGTGCACACAAAGTCTGACCCGACGCAATGTGTCGTGTTCATCACTTCTGTTACTTGGCTTTTTTTATTTTACTCAAGTGGACTCCATCATAAAATAGTTATACTTATAATAATAGTAAACAATGTTGTGTGCATAATTTGGGTAGACTGATCCTTTAAGCAACATCAGAGCTGTGCATCTTAACTACAAGAACTTTTCCATCGTTGCGGACTATCTCATCTCTTTACCTACATGTTTCTAGGCTTGCAGGACGCCAAGTCGAGATGAGGCCGGCGTGGAACTGCTAGCGAAATACTCCAGCCATCTCCCTCTGATGGAGAGCCGATTCTTCTCCCCAAACCGCCAGACAGGCATCTTCTTCACCTGGTACACACCAAGAATTGCTTTTGACATATTTCATAGGACACTGGTTTACAAAACAGATAACATCAACAGTACCTTCACTTCCAAACCCTAAACGGGGAGGCAACAGGTGAGGTTATGTGAGAAGTGATAAAATAGAGATGAACAAAGAATATCATGACGAAAGCTGTCCGGCTCTTTCATCTAGCTGCCTTGAGCCCCGACACCGGGGTTTTCCAAAGCCTTTGAGCTTAAACACTAAAGGCATTTTACATCCTTAAATCCATGGATCAACTGGTATATCTCGACCAGAAGACGCCAGGCTGGGCTTTGTCTCATAGGAGCGAAAAATAACAAGGACCGGTTGATCGTCATTTAGTATTGCCTATTTACAACACATTGTGGCATGCAGGCGTTTATTCAAGCTGTATTTAACCATTGAATTCATACAGGGAATATTTATATGTATAGTTACAACTTTTGCCCTCTTTCCTTCAGGTACGACTCCTTCACAGGCGTGCCGGTGTGCCAACAGAACCTGTCCCTGGAGAAGGCCAGCATCCTCTTCAACATGGCCGCCCTCTACTCCCAGATCGGTACCCGCAGTGACCGGCAGACGATCTCCGGCCTGGAAGAGGCCATCGCGTCCTTCCAGAAAAGTGCAGGTAGGAAGAGATTGGAGTCATGGACTAGTTTCAACTGAAACTAAAGACACAACATTCTTTTCTTTATTTCTATGGCTCATCTGTGATCCCATGTGATAACTGGTACTTCAAATGAAGGTTAAAATGAGAGGAACTAAGCTCCTGAAACGTTCCCATTCTTTGACAGAGGTGATTGGAGTAGAGAGAGTAAGAAAACAAAATACAGGAGAATGGTTACGAAACAACCTTAAATGTTTTGTTCTTTGAAACATTCAATATGAAAATCAGCCCATTACTATGGCTCAATAATAGCCCAGTGAAAACGATCCTCTCCCTTTGCAGACATTTCCTAATGACCTTCCCGTGTGAAGAAAAGCACACACTGTTCAGGAAAGGTGCACTGGCATGAACACAGGCATCTTTTCTGAATATGTGCCAGCCTCCGCCCTCTGACTTCTGCTCCATGACGAAGAATAAATGCCTCTCTGGCTGCTTGTCATGTGGCTGAGTTCCAGAGGAGCACCCATCATATGAACTGGTTTCCCAACCCTCTGAGGTTTCAGGAAGCTCGGATAAGTCTTGATAGAATTATGACTTGGCAGTCTGAGGACTGTTGCAGTATAATTACAGCTCTGAGCGGGCCGTGGCTTTGCTGATGCTGCTTTGATGACTATAATTACGGCTTCTACTAAGTAAAACAATTATGTTGTTATGAGGGGCATTGTCACTAGTGTGCAGGGACAGCAGAAGACTAAGCTGGGACGTGTTAGGGTTAGGGTTAGGCAGGGATGCTTTCTGTAGAAGAGCTGCTGCAGTGCCCTTTAGCCAGGCACACGAGAGAGGCTTAGAGGACGGAAGGAGCGAGCCAACAAGAATCTTAGACGAGGACTAGCGAGTCAGCGCTCTGTTATTAAGTTGTCTACGTCCCTCTGCTGCGAGGTTATTAATCTGTAAATAAGAGGCGTTCTCAGTTGGAATGCAGATGGTCTTGTTGTTTCCATCAACATGAAAAACTCATTTAGGAAGGTTTGTGTCTTGGCTCTACTTTTAAAGACGGCCACTAGCTAGCACCGGTCCTGTAACAGCAGCATGCCCGAGGAAAGGAAGGAGTTAGGCTGACAAACCGGATCACTTTATTCTCGTTTAAAGCATCTGTGTGAGGCAGCGTGTCAGTAATTAGGGTTCATGGACCAGTAGACTGAAGTCATTTTGTGGTCAAGCAAACCATAAACTATTTGAGTCCTGCCCATGAATATTCACTCTTACCCAAACCCTTAACTACACTATTGGTACATTAGTGCCAACTACCACTTTTAGAGGCGCTCGTTGAATATTGAGTGGCTACGGTTCGTAATAAAGAGCGAGGCACAAAAACAATCGTAAATGATTATCACGCTGTTGGTTGTAAATGACATCTTATGCTGGGATTGAAAGAAAACTACATGAAAGAGCCTTTTGTTATTTAGGGACTTCTCTATGGAGAAAATGAAGAGAAAAGAAAGAAAATGGTCTTAACACCACAAACAAAACACCAAAAATTGGACATTCTTTGTCTGCACAGTCCCATTAATGAATTAATGTTGTGTTTTTTTTAACACTGATCTTTAGTTCAGATCGCCAGACAAGCTGGCAGGTCTGGGCACAGAACATGAGAGGCTTTTGTGTCAAGCTGAGCTGGCCTCGCCTTCTCCCCCAGGTATCCTGAACCAGCTGAAGGAGACGTTCACCCACACTCCCAGCTACGACATGAGCCCAGCCATGCTCAGTATGTTGATCCGGATGATGCTGGCTCAGGCTCAGGAGTGCCTGTTTGAGAAGACCGCGCTGCCTGGTATCCGAAACCAGTTCCATTCCCTCATGAAAATGGCCCAGGAGGCTGCAAAGGTACAAGGCGGCAAAGGCACACGCGGCACTTTACATGCGCTGCAGGCAAAGTGCATGTAAAGTAATAATGTCACCACAGTCGGATTTCTCACTTCTTATCGGTTCTTTTTTATGTCCTCTCAGTAACTCTACCCTCCTTTTCCTGCCAGGTCTCAGAAATCTACGACCAAGTCCACCAGTCCATGATCCAGACGCCGATCAAAGACAATGTCCCGTTCTTCTGGTCGACCACGTCGCAAGTCAAAACCAACCACTACCGCTCCATGGCACACTTCTTTGTAGCCTCGGCGCTCCTGGACCACCAGCGTAAGAAAACCCCAGAGACGCTAATCACTTTGAATTTGGTGTGCTCTTCACAGACCGACTGGAGCAAGTGGTTTAATAATCCCATAGCTGGTGGCAAAGTCGGGACAGATCAAATGTCTTTTTGTTCGACAACAACACAGGTGGAGGTTATGTTGTTTCCACTCTCGTCCTAAACAACCTGTCTGCACATCCACCGTACGATTTGCATTTGACCAGTTCCAAGCTATTAGGCTGGCTGTTGGCTGCTGAGGTGTGAAATAATTCTGGGATTGATGTCATAAGACTTTTTACCACCCTGGAAAACCTGATCTTTCTCTTAAAGTGTTGTATGGGCCACTGGGTTGGTCATGTCAGATGGCTGAGCTGAACCACAGCCAGCCACAATGCTATTACACAACAGCTATTTAGAGACAGACACACACACACACACACACACACACACACACACACACACACACTCACACAAAACCCATTGTGAAAAGAGGCCAAGTTTCTAGGAACTCAGGACGGGCAGAGAGGGAGGATGAGGGAAAAGAGAGATGGTTGGAGTGAGTTAGATTAAGTAGGTGTTCTGTGGACTGCTGGAGGATTGCAGTTACAGTATGAAGTTATGAAGGTATCATGTGTGTGATCCTGTGGCAGAGGAAGAGACGAGGTGAAGGACGTTTTGTGAGGGAATCAAACCCTCCAGCGTTGTTGTTGCTCATGTAATACTGCCTTAGTTCTTGATGGCTTGCCATTATTTTACATCACTTAACAAATACACTTTAGGAGCAATTACACTTAACTCCAAATGAAACAAAATACAGCAGATTGCATGAAGTTTAGCGCGGGCCGCCATAGTTTTAGCGAGTGCAATGAATGGGGCTGGGCTGAATGGAGGAACAACGGAGCGAAGCGGCTTTCAGTTTGGCAGCTCGTTAACAGATTCCTGCTCGTACGAGGAGAATGGAGCAATTAACCACCGGACCGCTCGGGACAGGACAGAGTGAAGATTGCTGCAGTGAACAGATCAACCGCACAGCAATCATGACATCACATTCTGCCCTTGAAGGGTGTCCCATTTGTTTTCGGCATTGACCCCGGTCTTGGTTGGAGCTTACGTTAAGTTTCTTCTGTTAGTGCTAACATTGGTTCTGTCTGCGTTCAGTGGGCCTCGGTGACGATGAGGACCAGCAAGAGAAGACGTTGTCACAGGTCTACGATCGCCTCCCTGAGGGACGCTCTCCTCTTGACATCCTGAAACAAAGAGATGAACGTCAACGCATCGGTAAGAACGAGCATGTGATTGAAGACATTCGAGCACAGCTGACTGCCGATTACAGCAGAACTGACCTTCCCCCGTTCACCTCTAACCTTCTCCTTTCCTCTCGATACTGTATTCTCTCCGCTCCACTTTCCTCTTTCTCATCCCCCTTATGGCCAATTCTCCCTCCCAGGCAAAGCTCACATTCGCCGGGCCATACTGGGTCACGAGGAGGCTCTTCGGATCTATAGTTTGTGCCATCACTTGAACAAGATGGAGGTCCTGCAGGACATTTTGAGAGCCAGTCTCCAGCGCTCGCTCAACAAGTGCAGCGACAATGAAGACGAGGAGGATTTCACGGACTACACGGAGGCCCCGGACATCATCTGTGAGTGTTTTCAACATTTCTAGTCTCTGAGGTGGCCGCTATTCTTCCTGTGGTTGACATAGAAACTAACCAGTCACCACAACAAACACTTCACAAATGACGTTGAGCAGGACCGGCGTGTTCATTTGTGAGGTTTGTGTCTCAGGAAACGGTTGTTTTGTTCCACACCTACTGCAATCACCTGTGATAAGGACATTTGTGTCAGGTAGAGGTGATGTAATGTTTACACTGCTAACTCCATGTCCTCCTCTCTCAACATGGCGCCGGTTGGAATGTGGTTGTGACAGTAAACAGTGTAGAATAACAGCGGCACTTTTTATTTTTTCTTCCTTTCTTTCCGTAGCTAAAACAGAGCACAAAGCAGAGATGGAGGTTCCCGCAACCACAAAGGTGAAAGTCATAGACTTCTTCCAGAGGCTGGTATGTGGGTTACTAATCATCTTCCACTCACATTGCTGTTTTTTTTTCTTGTACATCACGGTCGATTTATTCATCAAGTGACATGAAATGGCTCTGGATTTGTGTTTTAGATGTTGGAAGTGTACTTATCACCCAGAGATTGTCATTTATGAATACAACCAACCAAGGGAGAATCTCCTGGAAGTCTTGGCACATTTGAGCAGGAGACAATCCAAAGTCTGATCTCATATCCGAGACTTCCTGGACATTCACAGCAACACATGCAAAACTAACACTAATGGACAGAGGGGCTCCGACCCTTGCTTTATTGTCATGCGGTGGAGAGGAGAGGGGCGCTGGCGTTCTTTGTCTCTATAACAGTAATCTTCTGTTTGCGTCCTCTGAAAGAGCCGTTCAGTTGCGAGTCCTTTCTTTCATCTCGCACAGTCTACAATCACGACTACTTCTACTACGGGTTTCAATTTCAAGACAAGGATGCAACTGGTTGCTCAGGAGGTCAATGGTGGGAGAGTTACCAGACAACCGATGTGAGAAGTCTCTGTGAGTGAAATCCACGCTAATGAAGCGCAAGGTTGGATTTCATAACAGTCTTAGTCACGAGGCCCAAATCCTTTTGGATCCACAGAGAATATGAGATTGAAAAGTTAAATCCAGCACAATCTCTTCGTACAATCTCCACGGCAATAGAATTAACGGGGCGGAGAGGCATCGTCTTGCTGTTACCTCGGTTCATTGTGGAGGAGAGATGTCCCCGTTAGATAAGAAGCATATTATTAGGAGCGAGCTACTAAATAGCAGGACAGTTTTGAATGATTCATCTATTGAGTCCTTTTATAAATATGACTGCTTTAAAACTATGGTTAGAGCACAAATATGTCTCCATTAACAAACTCTTAACCCTTCAAATGTTAGTTTTTCAAATGTTAGTGTCGACTTTATTCCACTGTTTATATACAAACACAGAAATTGAATGCAGGGATTTCTATGTGTCTGTGACATGTCAACGATAAGCAACAACATTGGTTTGGATACACACTCACACACACACACACACACACACACACACACACACACATCCTTTGTTAGCATAAAACAGCAGAAACCAGGACATTTATTTGCCCCAAAAGGCAAACATGAGAAATGGTTCAATCGTTTGAGAAACAAAGTAAAAACTACCATTTAAAAAAAAAAACAGTCTCTAAATTTAAAGCCTGATATAATAGAACTAATGATGTTATGCTGTAATGGCCGTAGGATAAAAACATAATGTTTTTAATAGGTTTCTATTTAACCGACATGTTATTCTAGCAGCCTAAAAGATTCTAAACGTCAGCCAAGAGGATTGATCTCCCTTGTGATGCAAAGAGGTTAATCATGTGATGTGTATGTGTCAAGACAAAACAAGCTTTGGTGATTCAGGGTTATTTAAACGTTTCATCACTTTATACTGGAAAATGAATCTATTCAACAGAATGAATGGATGATTGCAGCCATAGTTTATGCAGCTATAACTGGACAGTGTGAAGATATGACCAAGTAGACAGAAGTAACCTGTTCAGCATGTTGAGAAAGTCCTTCATATGCATCACACGCTAAGGATGACATGTGACTTAACCGGTGAGAGTGAGGATGAAAGGGGCTGATGCCAGAGGGATGGATCGCATAAAACACTACATCAATAGGTTAATTTATGTATTCTAAAAGTAAAGAAAGTAAACATACTATCATAATATATTATTATAATGATTTTGATCATTATTGGCCGCATCGTCTCCCTTCAGGGCCCTCTGTCGGTCTTCTCGGCCAGACAGCGGTGGACAGCCCCACGGACCATAAAGCTCCCAGAAGACAGAGACCTGGGATTCACCCTGAAAGGAGAATCACCTGTCCAGGTGGTTTCATTGGACCACCTCTGCCCAGCTGCTGTAAGTCAACTTGTATTTCTTACCTTTGGATGAAGACGGGAAGATCCATCACTGAGTTTGCAGCCAGCATTTGATTTCAATTAGCGTCTGTATGGTATTAAAATGAGCTTGCAAATTAACTATGTTCTTTTAAGCACGGTCTGTACTGACCTGAAGAACTGTCAAGTTTAATTAGAACAAATGCCTTGTTTGCTTAATATTAACCCCCAACTAACCGCCCTGAATATCAAACAAGCTCAAATGATTCTTTTTTGCTCAGAGAACCTTGGATTAAATGACGTAATTCTCAAAAAACCTAATCCGGATTTAGCTTTTAAGCATGTTTAGCAGTGCTCCCCTTCCTACAGTCACTCTTCTCTGACTCCTGTTCCTCCTGATTCCTGCTCCTCTTCTCTGACTCCTGGTCCTCCTTTCCTGATTCCTGTTCCTCTTCTCTGACTCCTGTTCCTCTTCTCTGACTCCTGTTCCTCTTCTCTGACTCCTGTTCCTCCTCTTTGACTCCTGTTCCTCCTCTCTGACTCCTGTTCCTCTTCTCTGACTCCTGTTCCTCTTCTCTGACTCCTGTTCCTCCTCTCTGACTCCTGTTCCTCCTCTCTGACTCCTGTTCCTCTTCTCTGACTCCTGTTCCTCTTCTATGACTCCTGTTCCTCTTCTCTGACTCCTGTTCCTCTTCTCTGACTCCTGTTCCTCCTCTCTGACTCCTGTTCCTCTTCTATGACTCCTGTTCCTCTTCTATGACTCCTGTTCCTCTTCTCTGACTCCTGTTCCTCTTCTCTGACTCCTGTTCCTCCTCTCTGACTCCTGTTCCTCTTCTATGACTCCTGTTCCTTTTCTCTGACTCCTGTTCCTCTTCTCTGACTCCTGTTCCTCCTCTGTGACTCCTGTTCCCCTTCTCTGACTCCTGTTCCTCCTCTCTGACTCCTGTTCCTCCTCTCTGACTCCTGTTCCTCTTCTCTGACTCCTGTTCCTCTTCTATGACTCCTGTTCCTCTTCTCTGACTCCTGTTCCTCTTCTCTGACTCCTGTTCCTCCTCTCTGACTCCTGTTCCTCTTCTATGACTCCTGTTCCTCTTCTATGACTCCTGTTCCTCTTCTCTGACTCCTGTTCCTCTTCTCTGACTCCTGTTCCTCCTCTCTGACTCCTGTTCCTCTTCTATGACTCCTGTTCCTTTTCTCTGACTCCTGTTCCTCTTCTCTGACTCCTGTTCCTCCTCTGTGACTCCTGTTCCCCTTCTCTGACTCCTGTTCCTCTTCTCTGACTCCTGTTCCTCCTCTCTGACTCCTGTTCCCCTTCTCTGACTCCTGTTCCTCCTCTCCTGACTCCTGTTCCTCCTCTCCTGACTCCTGTTCCTCTTCTATGACTCCTGTTCCTCTTCTCTGACTCCTGTTCCCCTTCTCTGACGCCTGTTCCTCTTCTCTGACTCCTGTTCCTCTTCCCTGACTCCTGTTCCTCTTCTCTGACTCCTGTTCCTCCTCTCTGACTCCTGTTCCCCTTCTCTGACTCCTGTTCCTCCTCTCCTGACTCCTGTTCCTCCTCTCCTGACTCCTGTTCCTCTTCTATGACTCCTGTTCCTCTTCTCTGACTCCTGTTCCCCTTCTCTGACGCCTGTTCCTCTTCTCTGACTCCTGTTCCTCTTCCCTGACTCCTGTTCCTCTTCTCTGACTCCTGTTCCTCCTCTCTGACTCCTGTTCCTCCTCTCTGACTCCTGTTCCTCTTCTCTGACTCCTGTTCCTCCTCTCTGACTCCTGTTCCTCTTCTCTGACTCCTGTTCCTCTTCTATGACTCCTGTTCCTCTTCTCTGACTCCTGTTCCTCTTCTCTGACTCCTGTTCCTCCTCTCTGACTCCTGTTCCTCTTCTATGACTCCTGTTCCTCTTCTATGACTCCTGTTCCTCTTCTCTGACTCCTGTTCCTCCTCTCTGACTCCTGTTCCTCTTCTCTGACTCCTGTTCCTCTTCTCTGACTCCTGTTCCTCCTCTCTGACTCCTGTTCCTCTTCTATGACTCCTGTTCCTTTTCTCTGACTCCTGTTCCTCTTCTCTGACTCCTGTTCCTCCTCTGTGACTCCTGTTCCCCTTCTCTGACTCCTGTTCCTCTTCTCTGACTCCTGTTCCTCCTCTCTGACTCCTGTTCCCCTTCTCTGACTCCTGTTCCTCCTCTCCTGACTCCTGTTCCTCCTCTCCTGACTCCTGTTCCTCTTCTATGACTCCTGTTCCTCTTCTCTGACTCCTGTTCCCCTTCTCTGACGCCTGTTCCTCTTCTCTGACTCCTGTTCCTCTTCCCTGACTCCTGTTCCTCTTCTCTGACTCCTGTTCCTCCTCTCTGACTCCTGTTCCTCTTCTCTGACTCCTGTTCTTCCTTTGTGTCTTTTCCAGGCCAGTGGTCTGAAAGAGGGTGACTACATCGTTGCTGTGGGCGACACAGATTGCAAATGGATGAGTGTGAGCGAGGTGATGCGGCTGCTGAAGGATGTGACCGAGGAGGAGATTGACATCCAGGTGGTCAGCATTATGGACAGCAACCCTCCAATGGTATGCGTGAGCTTTCTCTTTCCCCTCGGCTGAGAAAGAACGTCATCTATCTGGTTTCCTTGATAACAGCACAATCGGTCTCTGCTGACCAAACAACAGAAAGAACATTAGATTCATCCTCTCAGGTAGAGTTGAGAAAGTAAAACCCTATTCAACTTCACATGAGAGAATCTCGAGAAATTGTTGTGCATAAAACAGAGTTCCTCTGTGTGACTTGTGAAATAATCTGACCAGAGAGTAAAAGTCAAATTCAGTTATATTTTTATTTTGGATTCTGTAGGAAATGGTTCATGAGCTAGTGGGTGAGCTCAAAGCAACCAGTCTCACTCTCAGTGGAACATAGAGTAAAAGCTATGTTTATCAAAATGCCACCTTTTTGGTGTGAGAAAATTACCAACTTCAATTGCCAACCTATTGGCCCCATACATCGACGACGCCGCCTCGGGTCCACAGCAACTCTCTGATTAAACCAACAGTGGCTAATTCTTTCACTGTCAATCTCTCTGTCCAGCCGACCAAGAGTGCCACCTTCTGCGGAAATCTGCCTAAGACCTACTCCATGATTTGTCTGGCCTACGACGAAGACGACAAGAACCTCAAGTCCCGCAAAGTCACCAAGAAGTCATCCTTCCTCAACTTCGGTCTGAAGAACCGCCTGAAGAGCGCCAGCACCCTCAGCCTCCCCACAGCGGACCACTCCGGTGCCCTTCCCTGGAATAAGCCCTGTCCCTCGTTCCCCAGCTCCAGCTCCTACAATAACGACAGCGCCCTCTACTGAGCTGGCTGCAGACGTTTTACTGTCTGCAAGCATCGTGCAGTATGCATATTAGGCCACGCACAGCTGTATCCAGTGCTGTGTTGTACCCATACTGACCCTGCTATGATGCGTCACCAGTTGTCTTCGGTGTTTCCACTGGAATACTGAGCAGTAGTCTATGTAGCGTGTGTCACCAGTGCAATGATGACATTTGTGCCAGCTACCTCGCGACGTGGCTGTGCCAAATACTCTAAAATAGGGGCCTTTGTTGGTGGTACATGGGCGCCATCCTAGCACAGTTCCTATCTGAAGTAAACTGGGAAATCGTTCTGTTCCGCGCCAGTATGCGTACAGCACAGTACAACTGCACTGTGGGAAAAGCATGCCAGTTTTCATTTATATATAAATACACACACACACATTCACACACTGCACTGAGACAGGCATCTAAGTTACACTGTCATCTCAGTTTGTTTTCTTGAACGAGCGCTCCAGAGGAATTGAGGGACACAAAAACAAAGTTGGACAAACACACCTAACGTCTGTTCCAACTTGGCGGCAAAGGGGTAATTTAAATGTGGCTTCAGCTGTCCTTGGTTAGTTCCAGT